>NW_007726744.1:525830-527255 GCF_000696425.1 Galeopterus variegatus
AGCCATTGGTCACAGGTTTATTCTACTGGGACCTAACTCCCCTGAAATTCCAAACTGTGCATTTGTGGAAGCAAGATCACTCACACCTCATCGTCAACAGGGAATTCCTGGGTTGGGAGTTATGAGGTATATGGGTACATGGTGTGGCCTTAAAGTAAGACACTGTCAAGTTCTGCATAAATGAAATCATTCTGAACCCATGCAGAGCTGGTTACTGAAGCAGCAGTTGAAACAAAAGATGCATGAAGCTAAAACATTGTAAAATGGTGTAGAAGAAGTGTTGGATACAGAAAGTGATGATGGGCATAGTTTGCTCAGGCTGCAATGCTTAGCAACTTACATTTATTCTCAATGACATCAAGATAATATAAAATAAAATATTATATAATATATCATAAAATAATATTAAGTCTTTAGGAACACATCCTTGAACTCCCAATAGTACTGGTGACATCGTCAGCACGATTGTGATTGGCATGTTGATTTCTTCTCTCACCTCCAACTTTTTAAAGTCAGAGAATAGCTTCCTTTCTAGATCCGGGTCATCATTCCAATTCAGCCTTTTTGCCATGATTTCCAGTCCATTGAAAAAGAGCTTCTAATCTGGCTTCCCTAATCTTAGTCTCTTCTTAACCCTATTTTTATTATTCATTGATGCCATTTTTTTTTAACAGTTTCCATTATATTATTTTCTCTTTTATGAGAGAAGTGATAACTTTTACTTTTTGGGTAAATGTAACATTGTTTTCCCTTTCCATCAATCCATCAATATTAAATTTATTTAATAATTTTAAGCTATTATTTTTACTAGAATTTTACCTTCAAGCCTTCTTTTTAAAATACAAATTATGGAATTAAAATTTTAAAAAGTATTTCATCCCATGTGTTCAACTCTGTACTCCTAAAATCATTGAAATGACCAAAGAAAAAAGTCTCAAGAGAAATGTATATCGGTGTTGGAAGATAGAGAAGGTTTCCATTAAAAAGATGTAAAATTTGACAAATTACCAAATATGGTTCATGCCTCTCTCTCAAAGTTGAGCAAACAGAATCTGAAATTCCAGCATTCGGAGGAATTTGATAAGATGCTTGATGGTGAACAAGTTAAATTCAGGTTAGTAGCAACCCTGGAACCCAGGTGAACTAAACTCAATTCTCTCTATAGGAAAGCATTTTCAATTACAACTGCAGGGGTTCCCACAGGTTATGAAATCATTACAAAAACTGATTTAACATAGAAGAAGACAGTGCACCATGAGTGTTAATCAGCAGACAAATAAAAACATACTTCGACCCCAATAACTTCAAATTATAAAGTTATCATATAAAATATAAAATAACTATACTACTATAACTATACTAAATAACTAAATATATAAAACTAATTTAAGTATATATAACTAATATATAAACTGTATATATATA
>NW_007726744.1:528203-530128 GCF_000696425.1 Galeopterus variegatus
GTTTTAAAAAGATCAGGTAAATGTTTTTAAAATAAGAGCTTTTAGAATGAAAAATGTAATGAAAAGAATAAATATAATAAGACTTTCTAGATGAGTTAACTAGCAGCTTAGATAGAGCTGAGCAGAGAGTTAGGAAATTGAAAGATTTCCTTGAAGAAATTACAGAATAAATCACAGGAAAGGAGATGCAACATGTGAAACAGAGATAAATACACAAGAAGACTCAAATGAGAAGATCTCAGGAAGGAACATAAAGAATGAATGAGAGAAAACACTCAAAGACATTATATGTGGGAATTTTCCAGAACTGATTGAAGCTTCTGGAGAGAGATATGAAAGATATCCATGACCACACATATTTTAGTAAATAAATAAATAAACAAATAACCCAATTAAAAAATGGGCAAAGGAGCTGAATAGACATTTTTCTAACAAAGACATCTAAAGGCCAACAGGCACTTTAAAAAATGCTCAACATCACTAGTCATCAGGCAAATGCAAACTGAAACCACTGAGATATCTCCTCACCCGTTAGACTGGCTACAATCAAAACGATGAAGAATAGCAAATGCTGGTGAGGATGGGGAGAGAACGGAATGCTCTTACACTGTTTGTGGGACTGTAAATTAGTACAAGCACTATGGAAAACAGTAGGGAGGTTTCTCAAACAACTACAGATAGATCTACCATACAATCCAGAAATCCCACTTCTAGGTATATACCCAAAGGAATGGAAGTCATCATGCACTCCCATGTTTATCACACCTCTATTTACAATAGCCAAGATATGGAATCAACTTAAATGTCCATCGATAGATGACTGGATNCTCTATTTACAATAGCCAAGATATGGAATCAACTTAAATGTCCATCGATAGATGACTGGATAAGGAAAATGTAGTATATATACACCATGGAATACTGCTCTGCCATAAATAAAAAAATGAAATTCTGCATTCACAGCAATATGCATAAATTTGGAAAAAAATATGTTGAGTGAAGTAATCCAGGCACAGAGGGAAAAATACCAAATTTCCTCACTCATAAGTGGGAGCTAAGAGACACAGAAGGAAGGAAAGAAAGACCACAGTGGTATGTTGGACTTGCAGAGAGTGAGAACATACATAGGGTTGTGTAGTGGAGTAAGGGAGGAGGGAGGGGAAGGGCTGTCAGGGATTAATTGGGTGGGGGATGAAGGGAATAATTGCAATTTTTGGTAATGAGCATGCTGATAGTATTGATCTGGCCATCACATCTTGGGCACAAGTGGTGATGGTCTGCTTTGTACCCCATGAATATGCATAACCAATAAAATTTAAAAAGGAAAAAAAAAAGGGCTGACCAGTTAACTCAATTGGTTAGAGCATAGACTTGTAACACCAAGGTCATGAGCTCAGATCTGCATACCAGCCAGTGGCTAAAAAAAACCAAAACTATATATATGTTAAGGAGTGATAGGATGGGTAAAAAAATAAAAATAAAAATAAAAAATAAGATAAAATAATTTTTTAATTATATTATGTAAAAAAGGTAACATATAGTTCATCTTAACTACTCTCTTATGTAAATTATTGCCAAAATAAAAACTCCTTAAAAAAATTTTAAAAAGAAAAAGAAAGAAAAGTACAAAACACTACAACTTAAGAGAAAATCTTAAATACTGCAGAGGAATGGCAATTAGTCTAAAAGTAGACTTCTTAACACAACAATGGAAAAACAGGAGCAGTGGAGTAATTTCTTCATGAACTCATTCCAAGGAAACAACTGTTAATCTACTACTTTATACATAGAAAGATGTCTTCAAGATTGAGAATGAAATATATTCCCAGTATTTTCAGACAAAAATCTGAGAGAATTAGAAACAGTATATTTTCACAAGAAATTTCTTTGAGGGCTGGCCCGGTGGCGCACTGCTACAGTGCGCC
>NW_007726744.1:530466-533513 GCF_000696425.1 Galeopterus variegatus
ATCCCGTTGCCGGTCCCGGTCCGGTACGGGTGCGACACTGAGGGTTGCGATCCGTTGCCCAAAAAGAGACAAAAAGGAAAAAAAAAAAAAAAGAAATTTCTTTGAAATATACTTCAAGAAGAAATAAAAATGATCCCAGTGTTGCCCAAAAAGAGACAAAAAGGAAAAAAAAAAAAAAAGAAATTTCTTTGAAATATACTTCAGGAAGAAATAAAAATGATCCCAAATCTGAAATTCCAGCATTCGGAGGAAGAAGAAGATTTAAGAAGAAAGATGAGCAGAAATTGGTAAACATGTAGGTTAATTGAAATAAACTGTGTCATATAAAATATGAATTAAATGTCTGTTTTGGGAGATTAAATAAAATGGTAGAACTTAACAAGTCATAGCGTGAAAGTTAGGAAGGACGGTTGGAATATTTTATTGTAGGTCCCTTGTATTGTTCAGAAAGGCGAGGGGAATGGTAAATGGTTGATTAAATTTAGACCTGGCTCAGTTAATGAACATTCAATAACATGTCAAGAATTCTAAAAGAAGATAAAGTACAATATTTAAGTTTTAATCAGTAAAGGAAAGTAAGTGAAATATGAAAACAAGCAAGTGAACTCAATGGAAAGAAAGAAAGGAAGGAAGGAAAGAAGAACTGAAAGAAAGGAAAAAGGAGAAAGAAACATAGAAGCAATGGACAAACAGACAGAACATAGAAATAAGAAAAAACATGTTACTGATTACAATATTTCTGTGTACAGACCAAAGTTTTCACTTAAAAAATTTTAAAGCTGGCTAAATAAATTCAACTATATGCTTATATAAGAGGCATAACTAAAATATGAAGACAGAAAATGATTTAAAGATACACCAGGTAAATAATAACTCAAAGAAATCTGGAGGAGCTATGCAAGTATTAATATTATAAAGATAGTTATTAATATAAAACATTATTAGGTAGAAGAAGTGATACTATCTAAAGATTAAAGTTTCAAATCTCCAATAAGATAAAAAATTGGATATGTAATATGAACGTAGAAGATAACCTCTAATTACATAATGCAAAACATTCACAGAACTATAAAGAAATTGACAAATAATTATAATAACATAAAAATGAAGCATGCCTTTTTCAATTATTAATAGATCAAACAAAATATTTTTTAAAAATGAAAAGTTTGAACTATTAAATTTGATTTAATGGATATATATATAGATAGATTATATAGATGATAGATATTTAGATAGAAAGGTATAGATATTCCATATTATATTCATGGTACATTTATCAAAACTGAATATATTAAGCCATAGGAAGCCATTCCCATTCTATTTATATGTATGTGTGTAAGTATACTTGCGTGTATATTTGTGTGTGTGTATATTGCATTCTACATTCTCTGACCACAATGCAATCAAATCACAAATCATTATTAATAAGATAAATGTTTAACTTCTCCCCGTAAAAATTTCTAACACATACAGGAGTAGATGGAACAGTATATAGAATGTGAATGTGCCCTTCGGCTAGCTTCAACAATTATTCTATTCATAGCCAATCTTTTATCATCTATATACCCGCTCCCATCCATGATTTTCTGAAGCAAATTCATCAATAAATATTTTGTCTGTAACTCTATAGAAGAAGAGTATTTTTTAACATAACCATACACCATCATATATATTTTCTAAAAATTCCTCAAATATCTAGTCAGTGTTCAAATATCCCTGATTATCTCATATTTTTGTTCAAGTCAGTATCCAAATAAGGATCATATATTGCAATTACTAGACGTGTCTCTTAGGTCCCAAGGAGGTACATTGTGAATAATCTACATGATTGGAATTTTATAACCATGTCTCTAAATAACTCATAGGTCACAGAAGGAATGATAATTAAACATTGAAACTACTTGTAACTGACGAGCAGATCACCAATATAGTTAAAACTTTGAAAAGCAGTGAAAGCAATAATTTGAGGAAAATGTTATACTTTGGTGCTTATATCAAAAGAAGAAATGGTGAAAATGATTTGATCATCCAACTTAAGAAGTTGGGGTGTATTGGCCAAACAGAAAATATAAACAAAGTAGAAGGAAGAGATAAAGAAGAGTAGAGTGTTGAAATAGAAAGCTATAACACATAATCAATGTGATGGAATAAAGACGGCCCCAATTCTTTGATACCCATCCCAGTGAAAAGAGAAATCTATTTCCCCTTTCCTTGAATCTTTGTTCTGTGACTGCTTTGACCAGCAGCACGGCAGAAATGATGCTCTGTCAGTTTTATGTCTAGCCGTTAAGACGACTTGCAGTTTCTATTTTCTCTCCCTTGAATAATTTTGGAGCCCTGGCTGCAATGTAAGAAGTTGACTGCTCTGTTGACGACGACAGGTGGAAAGACCCTTTGCTACAAGGATAGAGAGAGGCAGAGCTTAGCCCTCTAGCTGTCCTTACCAAGGCACCAGGCATGTGAGTAAAGCTATCTCGAACTTTCCAGATCAGCCCAGCCACCAGCGGAATACCCCCAGGTAAACCCAGACAATACACATGGAGCAAGAGAATGACCCAGGCAAACCCTACCTGAATTCCTGACCCCAAAATCACGAGATGCGATGAAATGATAGCTATTTTAAGCCACTAAATTCTGGGAGCACTTTATTAGACAACAGATGATAAGAGCAGTAAACAAAGCCAAAAGTTGTTTTTTTCCGAAAAGACTGAAAAAATTTGTCTCCCGTCGCTATTGATATTGATCAAAAAAATAGAAGACACAAATAAAACATTAAGAAAAAGAACTGTATGTCAGACATGTAAAAGATAAAACTAATAAATATTTAAAAACAAATAAAATAAATTTCTAGAAAACATATAATTTACCAAACAAAACTGATTAAGAAGAAATAGAGAATTTGAATAGAATTTTATGTAACTTAAATTCCGATAAATCTCTAATTATAAATAAAAAGATAGTCAATATTGTTATATAAGAATAAGTCACAAAGCAATATGCAAAATAGGCTTTCATTTTTAAAAAATAATGTTTGAGACTACATATAA
>NW_007726744.1:533654-540431 GCF_000696425.1 Galeopterus variegatus
TTAAAAACAAATAAAATAAATTTCTAGAAAACATATAATTTACCAAACAAAACTGATTAAGAAGAAATAGAGAATTTGAATAGAATTTTATGTAACTTAAATTCCGATAAATCTCTAATTATAAATAAAAAGATAGTCAATATTGTTATATAAGAATAAGTCACAAAGCAATATGCAAAATAGGCTTTCATTTTTAAAAAATAATGTTTGAGACTACATATAAACTTAAAAGGTTTTAAGAAAATATATGCAGAAGATAACAGATAATCTCTTGATCATGAGATTATTTTACTTTTGTACAACTATTCTACCTAATGTTTCAACAATACACGTGGATTACTTGAGTGATGAAAAAAGAGAGGGGGAGTGAGCGGGGGAGCAAGAAAGAGAAAGAGAGACAAGACAGAAGGATAAATACCAGTTTAAGTACCAGCTCCACTAAAAATGTTCTTTGGGGAAGTCCATGGTCTCATTACCTCTGATTATTCCCTTGTCTGGAATTTCCTCAAGTGTTTTGCATTGGGTTTTGATGGCACTGCCATGCACTTGATTTTGTTTTCTGGTTTTTCTTTGTAAAGTAACATCACCCCGCCAAAGTTTTATAAATATTTTTATACTGCTATTGTATACTGCAAAGATCTGTACACATAGACATTTCCACATGTCGAGTGAATTTAATTGAAGAGCTATCAATAGCCAGGTTTAGTTTACAGTCACAAACTTTGCCAAAAGAACAGATCTTGAGAGATGGATAGCACATAACTGTTGAGATTGGGCAGGGAGGTGATTTGGGGTCAAAGCTATCAAGCAGGACCAAGAAAGTCTGATGTGACAGAACAAGTACTTGGTTGAGGTATGAATCCTTCCACCAATTAACTTTGGGAAAGTTACTGAAATCTATCAGGCCTCAGATTGAGAAACTGAAGCTCTTTCTATAGGTAGGATTCTTTAACCTTCACGATTTTGCAGTGGGTGTTTAGTATTCTATTTAGAGAGGTTGCACTTAGAAAATGGGATTTAGTGCAAGGACCAAGTAGAGTTTAACATGTAACCAATATTATTCTCTGTGCTTAAGATGAAAAAAAAAAAGAGGACCGGCCTACTCTTTTGGAAAATTTTACTATGTATATTTAGGACCTGACCAAGTAGAGTTTAACATGTAACCAATATTATTCTCTGTGCTTAAGATGAAAAAAAAAAAAAAAGAGGACCGGCCTACTCTTTTGGAAAATTTTACTATGTATATTTAGGACCCTTGCATATCAATAGTCAATAAAAATCTGTTGAATTAAATTCATGCAAACACACAAAGAAGTTTTTTGCCAGTTTAAAAGAAATATCACATTAGATAATTTGATAGGTATGATGCCTGCAATGAAAGAATTAATTTGTATTCTTATATATTCTATAAAACACTGTACACTAAATTCTGGCTTTTGAAAGATTTTGCAAGATTTAGGGACTCATGCAAATGCTAGTGCTACATTATAATGTGGACCTCACTTGCATTTAAGTGCTTACTCAAAAACATGCCCACAACTTCTACCTTGCTTTACATTTTTCAACAGTAACTAAAATATTTCTTAAGACTTGAAAAATTATGTCTTTATGGGGGCTCTTCAACACAGAATTGAGCTAATGAAGGTTTACAGTATGTTAAATATTTGTTGATAATCTGGAATGACTGAAGCATATGGATAGAAGGGGAAGAAAGGGTCCTAGTTCTCTTTATCAAAATGTTCAACATTATTGCTGTAGACACAATAAAAATATAAAGCTATATTATGTTTTCATCTTAGTTTCTGGTAAGGAATTTGATTAGTTTAAATGCTTTTCAAATCTCATAATATTCATACCTCAATTCTGAAATTTAGAGTGTAATAAAAAGCTGGGCCAATGAGAATAATAGACAGGTTAGGTCTTTCTATAAATGAACACCATTAGGATTTATAAAATTGCATCTTAAATTAGCAAAACCATTTCACTTTTTCAGTTCTTTTCTAATGAGTATCAACATTTGCATGGTAAAATTTTAAAATATTTATAATTTTATATTCAGAGTATAAACATGAGAACCCTCATTTCCATTAATAGACACAGATTAATCTTTTACTTCTCCACTCTGAATACATAAAAATATCTTTAAACAGATATAGCTACATAGATATACTAATACATAAGAGTTCTCTATATTCTTACTAAAATTAAGATTAGGATATCAATCTTGTCCTTTACCCATTACTATTCAAAATATAAAAATAAAAAGAACCTATCCAGATGCTTTTCATTTCCAAATGTCCTCTCTATAGTTTTGTGCTAGCTAAAAACCTACCACAGGCATTACTAATTCCTTTTTTTCCAAGTTATTCTTAGGGTGTTTTAGCTTTATTGAGCTGTCCACCAAATGCAAAACATTAGATATCTGAGCTTTTTCTCTGCTATATCCATCCCAGAGATAGGAGATTTCTTGCTTCAAACCTCAGTGCACATATGTAAACACAATTACTCAAAACAAGGCAACAAGTGAGAGGCAGGGTTAAAATAAGAACTTAGGCAATCTGACTCACAATCCAGGATTCAACTCCCTATAACTTGCTGTTTTTCTTTGTCCTCTTTGCTGTGAACCAAGATACTTGTTCTTTAGCAGGGTGTTTCTGCTGCAAATCCAGTTGCTACTGCATTATGCAATGAAGTCAGAAGCCTGAGCTTGTGACATCAATACAGGTTGCTATGGTAACTCTTTCCATAAGTATTACAGGTTCAGTGTAGGCTCAAAAAAGGGGACTTCAGCAGAGTAGAAAAATAACTGGCATTATTCAGCCTAAATTACAATAATAATTGGTACAAAAATGTGTTATAATTCCTGTAATAAATACAGTTTTTTATATTTATATTTTATGTCATTGTTGAAACTCATTTTTCTAATATACATATATATTTTTTAAATTGAAAGTTTCCTAATAGCAGTAGTAATGCCACTGACCTTCTGATATAATATATCCACATGGTCCACACGAAAGAGGGTCTCACTGAAACATAGCTAATTATTCCATTTATACTGTCATTCCATAAATCAAACAATGTTATACACTGTTATGGATAAATTCATGATAGCACAATGCCTATCCAGTTTTCCCTTAACAGAAATTATTAAAAAGGTCTTACAGTGTTGCATATATGAAAGCAGTTTTAGATGAGAAATCTAACTTTAACAAAGCAAAAGTAAAGATTGCCTTTTGACTGTATGTTCGTCCTTATCTCCCTACAATGTTTTTGCCAATGCCTCAACAAAAAGGATTAGATCCATGTCCCTGTGTAGGAGATATTCTTTGGCCTTTACATTTTTTATTCTTAATTTGAAGCATCTGGCTGAATAATTACAGACTAAATTATTTTCTTCCACACCTTTGTTTTTATCACCTACCACCTCAAAGGGAGGATCTTAGCTCAATTCTGCAAACATGCTTGAGCTATGTATGGGGATTATACCACATTGGACATTAGGTATAAGATGCACAAGATATAGTCCTTCTATGAAAAGCTAACACGTGTGAATCATGGTAGCAGTAATTACACAAACAATAATAAAAAATAAGTACTGAGTACCTGCCATGTGCTAGACACCATGCTAAACACTTTGCACACCCTTTATTTCCTTTAATCCTCACAATACAATAAGGTAGTTAGGTACTATTATCCCTGTTTTACAGATAAAAGAAACTGAAGCTGAGAGAGATAAATTGGCATGCCTGGAATACAGCTGGTGTTTGAACTTAGGGATGACTCCAAATTTTTACTGTGTTTAAGCAGAAACTAAGGATAATTCTGTTACTCACTGTGGTAAAGAATGAAAATTGCATTATATTCCTGCTGAGCAAAAGTTCGTTGACATAGAATTCATGGAAAAAGAAAGCAGGTGATAATCTCATGTCTGACATAATCTCATGTCATAGACACTTGGGACGGCTGACTTCTGTTTTCGTAACACTCAGCGGTTCAGAAAGTATTTACCTATAGACTTTTTCTTTTTTGTTTAGAAATGAAAATTACAACGGGAGAAAAGATAGACTCTTCAATAAATGGTTCTGGGAAAACTGAATATCCACATACAAAGGAATAAAATTAGACCCATTCATTTTTACAGCAAACACAAAAAAAAGTCAATTCAAAATGAATTAGACTTAAATGTAAAACATGAAACTGTAAAACTGCTAAAATAAAACATAGGATAAAAGCTCCTTGACACTGGACTCAGCAATGATTTTTTTGTATTTGACACCAAAAGCACAGGCAACAAAAGCAAAAATAAACAAATGGGACTATGTCAAACAAAAAAGTTTCTGCACAGCAAACAATCAACAAAACGAAAAGGCAACTTACAGAATGGGAAAAAATATTTGTAAACAATATGTCCGATAAGGGGTTAATATCCAAAATATGCTAGTGTCTTGGAAGGTCACTTTGCCAGAAATAAGGGTACCCATGAATAATTCATCTTGGGCATGAGCCCATGCCTGTGGCCAAGATGGTAGCCAGATGCCTTGATTGGATATGCCTCCAAATTCTCATGGAATTGAGGCAAGATAAGGATCAGCTGCTTTTTCAAAAGAAGGAAGAAAGGATGACAAAAATAATCATTTCTTCTTTTAAGTCAGGATGACCCTTTGTGTCCTGAATCATCTAGATTGACTTTAAATTCTGAGACATTATTTCATACATTCATCTCCAAATATTTATTGTATACCTACTAGGTGTTAGGCACTTTGTTAGGCAGTGGTGGTGATACAAAGATTATTTATTTTGATTCCAAGTAATGAGAGATGCACATATTTGTAAATAATTCTGGTCCAAATTAGGATATGGTATGTGTCATAAGAGTAGAGCTAAAAGATAAGTATTTAGGAGTAATACATAGAGAGGTGACAATGTAAGTGGTGGAAATGGATAAGACTGACATTTTAAATACAGAGAGAATAAAGAGAAAAGAAAAATAAAGACTGAGGAAAGAAAGGAGAACTTAGAATAGAATCTTACATCCATATTCAAGTTGTACTCCATAAAATGACAGCTCCTTAATAATGAAACCCAGGTCTTGCTTCAGGCAACAAAAATAATAAGAGTAGAGAAAAGGAACAACAATAATAACACTAAATAAAACTTTTAAGTGCTTATTATGTGATAGGCATTGTCCTAAACCTGAAACCCAGGTCTTGCTTCAGGCAACAAAAATAATAAGAGTAGAGAAAAGGAACAACAATAACACTAAATAAAACTTTTAAGTGCTTATTATGTGATAGGCATTGTCCTAAACCTTTTCCATGGAATATACCATTTAATGCTCAAAACAATCTTATGAAATAGACATTAATATTAATATCTCCGTTTTAAAGATGAGGGCACTCAGACACAGAAATGTTAAATAATCTGCCCAACGACCTGATGGATTTGGGTTCTTACTAAGCTGGTCAAAATCCAGGGTGTGGTCTCTTTTTCCATATGGTGTATAAAACATTTTTAGAGGTTACATTTTTTCTTGTGAGTCAAGAAGGAATGGATTCAGTATAAATTTCCTGGAAACTTGTGTTGAGTTTTTAGTTACCTCACACCATCTCAGCTTCTTGCCTAATGTAAATCGCAATCTTTTTTTTTTTTGTCCTTTCTTGAGACCAGCCGCACCGCGCTCAGCCAGTGAGCACTGTGAGCACACCAGTCATCCCTATATAGGATGCGAACCCATGGCGGGAGCCCTGTAAATCGCAATCTTATTCTCTCCCAGTTTATCCTGCAGGCCAAAGCAATCCAGGAAATCTTCTCTTTGAGAGCAGAATGAATGCGAAGGACTAGGGGGAAAAAAAAAAGATGTTATAGGCTTTGGGCTTTGTATCAGTAAAATAAACCTCAGTGGTATTATTATGGGTTAACTTGTGTCCACAAAATAGATATCTTGAAGTCCTAACCTCCAGTACCCCAAAATGTGACCTGATTCGGATATAAGGTCTTTACAGGGGTTTTAAAATGTGTTCGTAAGGATGGGTCTTGTATTAGTCCGTTTTGTGTTGCTATAACAGAATACCTGAGACTGGGTAATTTATAAAGAACAGAAGTTTATTTCCTTACGATTCTGGGACAGCTGCTTCTGGTGCAGGCCTCAGGCTGCTTCTACTCATGGTGGAAAGTGGCAGGCAGCTGATAAGTACAAGCAGATCACATGGTGAGAGGAAGCAAGAGAGAGAGAGAGGGGAGATGCCAGGATCCTTTAAACAATCAGCTCTCCTGGGAACTAATTGAGTGAGAACTCACTCACCACCCCTCCTCCCCCAGGGAGAGCATTAATCCGTTCATGAGGGATCCACCCCCATGACTCAATCAGTTTCCAACACTGCCACATTGGAGATCAAATTTCCGCATGAGTTTTGGTGGGGACAACACGTCCAAACTCTATCAGGTCTTAATCCAATACAACTGGTGTCCCTGTAAAAAGGGGAAATTTGGATGCAGAGACAGACACACATGGAGGGAAGATCACGTGAAGAGACACAGGGAGAAAGCCACGTGAAGAGGAAGGCAGAGATCAGGGTGATGTCCCTACAAGACAGGGAGCACCAAGTATCACCAGCAACCACCAGAAGCTGGGAAAGAGGCCTGAACAGATTCTCCTTCACAGCCCTTCAAAGGAGCTAACCCTGCCAACACCTTGATCTCAAACTTCCAACCTCAGAACTGTGAGACAATAAATTTCTGTTGGTTAAGCCACCCAGTTTATAGTACTTTGTTGCA
>NW_007726744.1:541148-542134 GCF_000696425.1 Galeopterus variegatus
TACAGGGGCAACACTGAGGGTTGCGATCCGTTGCCGGACACGGAAAAAAAGACAAAAGACAAAAAAAAAAAAGAAAGAAATAATTGTAATCTATAAGACTAAAGGCAAAATTAATTGTACATAGGGCCGGCCCAGTGGCGCACTGCTACAGTGCGCTGCCGCGCTCCCACCGAGGGTTCGGATCCCATATACAGACCGGTTCCTGCTCACTGGCTGAGCGAGGGGCGGGCGCGGCACCGAGGGTTGCGATCCCGTTGCCGGACACGAAAAAAGACAAAAAGGAAAAAAAAAAATTAATTGTACATAAGCACTGTTCTCTGTTGATAAGCTTGTTCCTCATGGGGATACGTGTTTCTCCACCTATAAATTTAGGATGATAATTGTACCTCCATTATATGGCTGGTCTGAGAACCAAAAAACAATTGAATCTGAAGAGCACATAGCATAGGGAAAGCCACATGGTGAATACTTAATAAATGTAGGCTAGTAATTATGCTTATAAAGAAAAAGCCACCAATTATATGACATTCTGAAAAAGTCAAAACTATACCAATGGTAAAAAGATCAGTGGTTTCCAGGGCTTTGGGGAGTGTTAGGTAACAGTTGAATACATAAAGAACAGGGGATTTTTCAGGGTGGTAAAACTATTCTGTTTGAACTGTAATTATGGATACATGACACTATGTATTTTTCAAAACCCACAGAACTCTCAGCATAAAGGGTGAAACTTACCATATCTAAATTTTAAACATAAAAACTATTTTGGAGATCTGGGTATCTCAGGATGGAATGCAGAATGTGATAAAGCTAGTTGTACTACAAATGTATAAAATAAATCTAACAATATAAAAAATGTATGAAACAAGCTCAGTAGAGAAGGGGGGAGAAGAGGTGACCTAAGCAACTTTAGAAATAATTGTAATCCGGCCGGCCCGGTGGCGCACTGGATAGTGCGCCGCTTGGGAAGTGCGGCAGCGCTCCCGCCC
>NW_007726744.1:543077-581875 GCF_000696425.1 Galeopterus variegatus
TTATAGATATGTGTATATGTATGCGTGTGTATATATATGTGTATATGGTTAGTATACACTACATATATGCATATGTTTCCTTCCTCTGTCAGTGGAGAGGTCCTAGAAGTAACAATACGCCCATAGCAACTAGCACACCTGCCACCTAGATCTTGTATTATCATACCATTTTCCAATCAAAGGAATCAGGTCTTCTTGGAGAAAGGGCTGATTCCAGGACACAGAAAATATGTAAGGTGAGCCTATAACATCTTATAGTGAAAGAAAATAAGGAAATACCAAAAAAAAAAAAAAAGGCAGAAGAAGAAATAAATAAAAAGAAAAAGGAAGAAATCACAATGGTGAGGTATGGAAAGAGACATTGTAACCAACTACAAGAGCTCCCAGTGGTCAAAGGTGGAAAATTTGAGCAACAAAATAAATAGAGTATTGGCTTGTAATCCAAAATAAAAAAATAAATCTATGAGTTCATAATCACATAGATAAATAATTGAACAAATAAATGAAAAGGGGAGAGTAGACAAAACTCACATGCATGAGAGTGTCAAATGATTTGTGTAGAACTCTGCCCTCAAAGAGGTGGAACGTAAATCTCCACTCTGTAAGTGTGGGCTGCACATAGTGACTATCTTCCAAAGAGTGTGGTATGGAAAGCGAGGAAAAAGAGTAACTTTAAGGTGGAGAAACCTGAGAAACACCAGCTCAGCCAGGTGACCAAGTTCAACATCAACAATGATAAATAATGTTGATAGCATTTGCCCTTGCTATGGTGTGATGAGAATGGAAGTTTCCTGTGTGGTCTTCCTCCTAAAACTTCATAACCCCAGTATACTAATGAGGAAAATATCAGACAAAGCCCAATTGAGGAACATTGTACAAAATAAATACTTGATGAGTGCTCCTCAAAACTGTCAAGGTCATCAAAAATAAAGTCTGAAAAACTGTGACAGCCAAGAGAAGCCTAAGGAAACACAAGGACTAAATGTAATATGGTATCCCGGATGGGATCCTCAAACAGAAAAGGGGCATTAGGTTAAAACTAAGGAAATCAGAATAAATTACAGACTTTACTTAAAATAACCAATTGATATTTGCTTATTAATTGTAACACATGCACCATACAAATATACAAATATAAGATGTTAATAATAGAAAAAGTAGGTGGAGGGTATATGGGAGCTCTGTACTACCTTAAATTGTAAAATTAAAAATTTATTTTATTTTATTTTTTTTTCCTTTTTGTCTTTTTTCGTGACCGGCAACGGATCGCAACCCTCAGTGTCGTGCCCGTACCGGACCGGGACCGGCAACGGGATCGCAACCCTCGGTGTTGCGGCCGCACCTCGCTCAGCCAGTGAGTGGGAACCGGTCTGTATGTGGGATCCGAACCCTCGGCGGGAGCGCCGCCATGCTCCCAAGCGGTGCACTGTAGCAGTGGGCCACCGGGCTGGCCCCCAAAAATTTATTTTTTTAAAAATTAAAGACAACTATTATATTACACCTAAAATCAAAAACGTTAAACAGCATTACTGTTTTCTTTGTTTGTTTTTGTTTGTTTTAATTTGGTAGATAATTAGAACAAGAAATGCCAAGTAACTACTAGGATTTTACTAAAACAAATGTTTTCAATTGCTGTTCCAACTAACCCTGGTCTAATTTTTATACTTGATTCAACTCATGTTAAATCTCTTCTTAAAGTTAGACCTTCCTAGAACTTGATCTGATATGTTCAACACCTTTGCCACACACTTCATTTTGCCTACAAGGAAATCTTGTGGATCTCTTTCACTTTTACGTAATCAGCAGTTCCTAATGCCCTAAGTAACTCCATTGTTTAGGGTTCCTTGATATATAGATCAAAGGATAAGTTGCCCTTTTTAATCGGTGGAAAACTACCAAAACAGTAAGAGGTCAGTCACAAATTCTGTTGACTTCCTAGTAACACAAATCCACATATGACTATTATTCCCAATAACAATAAGATGTTACATCATTTACATCTCCTCCATTTAGTTCCTTGCCTTCTGAAGTCAGAATTTACATATTTAGTTTTTTTCAGTCACAAATTCTGTTGACTTCCTAGTAACACAAATCCACATATGACTATTATTCCCAATAACATCATTTACATCTCCTCTATTTAGTTCCTTGCCTTCTGAAGTCAGAATTTACATATTTAGTTTTTTTCAAATAAATCTTCTAATAAAATTCATCATGCACAGTGTATTTTATGTGGCATTATTTCAAAAATATAAAGATACAAATACAAACTACAACAAGGATAACCGAAAGACACATTTAAACAAACACAGGTTTTTAAAAAGTTATATATACTCCCAGAAGTGGTTACATATAAAACAATTTCTAAATACTCCCAGAAATTTACCCCTTCCTTCCACACTGTAAGGTCATACATGCACCTTGCTGACTCGAAGCCTTTGGTGAAGTGTGTGCTTTCAGAGGCTAGAAGAGGAAGCAAGGAGATGGGAAGAAACAGTAGAAACAGGTAGCTGAGCTTCCTCTACAATGGAGCATTTGAAGGAACTGTTTGCACATGATTTTTTCATCCCATCCATCTTTCCTCTGCACACTTCGTCACATGCCATAAATCTCCCTCTCAGTATCCTCAGGCTTTGCATATCTAGAATCTGGTATGAGTATAATATAAGCATAACATAGAATTTCATGGCTCTTCACTATGCCCTAGCACACACAGCAACATGGCCCTTGACTTAAATGGGGCAGATGGAAATACAGATGAAAGGAGAGAGACAGAAATTTTACCACCTCTCAAGAGCTCAAAACCATTAAAGAAGCAGAACTAGGGTTCAAAGTAAACTCATCTATTCCGAAGGCCAGTGGCCCTTCCCCGAATACCACCCTGAGCCATTTTTAACCTACATTTGGAGGACATGGGCCATTGTTTTATTGTTAATCTCTCCTTCTCTCTTCTTAGTAAAGTATAAAGTGATGTAGCGACTTAGTGATCTGCTCACTGCTCCTGCCTTGGTCACTGGTAAGAAAAGGCTTCCTCGGGTGACCAATAAAGGGCACTAGCCTTGTGTTCAGATTTAAATTCTGACTTGAATATTTCTCCCAACCAAAATTCCACCCTGCTCACATTCCTATGGAGTTTGCATTCTGACAGCAATGGGAGAAGAAAGTGGAGCCAATTTATACACAGTTGTCCTTCAGAATCCTCTGTGCAAGATTGGTTCCAGGAGCCCTGCGGATACCAAAATCCACAGACACTCAAGTCCCTGATATAACACAGTGTAGTATTTGCATGTAATGCATGCACATCCTCCCACATACTTTTAATCATCTCTAGACAACTTACAATGCCTAATACAACACCTAAACTCATTACTTACGGATTGAACGTAGTACTCAATGCATGGCAAATTCAAGTTTTGCTCTTTGAAACTTCGTAGAATTTATCTTTTCAATATTTTTTATCCATGGTTGATCGAATCCAGGCATGTGGAAACACGGGTATGGGGGGGGCTGCCTGTAAATTATAATTCTTTAATATGTTTTGTAATTTATAAACCTTACAAAACCTTTATGTATCTGAAAGTTTGGGGTCTGTGACTGGTTGTTTTGTGTTAGGTTGGGTTGCCTTATTGTAGATCAACAAGTCATGTACAGAAGGAAGATAACTATTTTGTGGTACTCAAACACTTTCAACCATATCCCCTGTGAGAACTGCTATTGTAGGTTTTACAGATGACATATGGACTCGATAAGCTGAGGTAACATTTTTAAGCTGCTGGGTCTTTTTGAAATTAAATGTAAAACAAGACTATATATATTGATACTAAATCACAGTGGAACTAGGAGACAACGTGGTATAGAAGACAACATAGTTTATACCTTCACACTACCTGTTTATTCTTTCACTACCTCCAGTTCTGGAAGCTGATTTGATTCCATAACCAATCAGAGAGTCAGGATTAGGTCTGGCCTAAGGCATCTTCTTCTATTCCACAGAGGTCCTCCAAATCTGACTTGTCCCTGGTTACCTTTATTCGATAGTGCCCAAGAAAGGCCAAATTATTTCACATTCAAATCTAGAAATACATCTGCCCTGAGTCAAACCAAGCAATCTAGTTAACACTTTAATTTTCAGGACCATGGCAGACCCATTCTAAAAGTAACCTTTATGTACAAAGTGATTGAAATCTGATGTCTGAATATAGGCCCTTTAAAAGATTCTTTCTAGGGAAGTCCATAGGAAATTCACAGGACTGGTCTACCCTGGAATTCTTATTTCCTCTACTAGCACCAATTCTGGTCCAGACCCCATTTCTGTGATGGTTCTAGAGGAGTCTGAGTATAGCATTCAAAACATAGGCTCAGAAACATTCTCCAAAAATTTTTTTTGCAACTTTAGGTCAAAGCAACTTTGTTAATTGTGGTATTTTGTTTAGTTCCCAACCAGGGTAGCTGAATTCAGCTCATCAAAGTATTCCTTTGCAGTTTTAAATGAACACCTTTATTTTCATTTTTAAATACTGTAGCTGAAAAACTATACATCTGCTAGTTTAAACCCTACAGATGGCTGTATATGTGGTAGGTGAAGCAATCCTGTACTTGTTCCCTCTCTCTCTTGCAGATTTGATTCTAATCTTGAGGATCTGCAAAATCATCAGCGTCTTTTAGTTTAGACCCTTTAAACATTCAAAATTATTCTCCTGACACATTGTTTTATATGTCATGCTATCATTCAGCAAAATGGTGTTAAGAATGAACAAGTGATTTTAATCCTTTCCAGAAAGGGGAAAAATAAGAAATAAAGGTGACATTGAGAAGTAGGATCTTTTGTTTAAGCCCTAAACTAACACAGATGAATACAGAAAACTACTCATCCCACTGTGGAGGAATGCTAAGTAAACCAGACTTCCTTTTTTTAAAAATTATATCTGTGTAATAAGTTTATAGAAAAAACAGCTTTTGTTTTTAAAAAGCCTGAGAGTTCCTTCTTTATCACGAGAAGAAATCTGCAGACTGTCACATTCTGGACTGCTCAGCGTTCATTGATTGGCTGGAAGGTGGTGTGACAGATGACAGGGCAGGGGTGTCAGGCTAGGGGTAGTAGTGGGAATAAACAACTCCTTCTAAATTTAGTAGTGAATAATGTTCGATTAATTCTTTCCCCAGAATGATCCTTTGGTACCTTTCCTACTTGTCTCCTATTCCCCTATATGAATCCTAGTTACTATAATTTTACTTATTATAAACATTCTGGTTCTTTAGGGAATCAGTCACTTCCCTACTCCTCGGTGTTTTTATATAATTTTAGACTAGTAAAATTGAGGCAAACTGGTAAAAAGAGTCAAATCAACTATAAATTTTTGTCACTGAATAGAAGCAAGGACACTACCTTGAGATTTAGTAAAAGGACTTTTAAATTCGGGCAGTTCAGAGCCTCAGAAGAGATTCTAAAAGGGAGTAAATTTTGAAGGTTTTTATAAGAAGGGAAAATTCTCTAGATATTATGCATATAATTATTCTTGTATTACCCCAAATTTAAGGTTTATAGTCTTGAGCTCATTTAAAAAGTTAAATATATGGATGGTCTGCTAGTCTACAGTCATCAGATGCCTACATATAGCAGATGCTAAAACATTTGATTTTCTAGGCATTGGAGATGCATTGGAAAACAAGATATTGACCCTGACTTCAAAATAAGTTCTTACATTCTGGAGAAGAGAGGTAAACGATATACATGTAAATGGACAAATGTGATCACTTCAGGTAATAATAGGTTCTATGAAGATGAAATAAATAAGTGTTGGGTGGCAGCTTTATTTAGGTAGTCTAGAAAGGTCTCTGATGACACAGCATTTGGCTTGAGGCCTATTAAAATCATATACATATCTGACCACTCATTCATTATTGTAGTTCTGAGATCGGCTTTCCCACAGAACAAAGCTGACATGTGTATTGCTTTTTGTGGGTCTTACTGCCATACCTCTCTTCAGATATAATTCCTTATTTTTGCATCTTTTTTTTCTCTGTTACCAATCCAGTCTTCTTCTCTTTCTACCGCTCGCCTTCAGGCTGATTGCTTCTTCTCTGCAATGTTTTCCTTGACTTCTTAGACAAAGTGTCTGCCTGGCCCACTGGTGCTACCTGAGTCTCTGTCACTTTCTCTCTTTTTTACCCTACCTTAAAGAAAACTGAAGCAAAACTGTTTGTATTACTTATGGATTTAACGAATATAGTAATATATTTGCTTTTCTAAAGTAGTTATGCCACTCTTCACTAACTTTGGTCTTTGAGTTTTTTCCTTACTAGAAAAAAAATTCAGGTATGCAGTGTTATACCACTGTAAAACATGTAAATATTTTTCAAACATGTACTTATTTGAAATTTTCAATTATTTTGATTCTCCCGAATGCTTGTGAACTTTAAAACACAATGCTGTATTTTATATTTGGAAGAAGCATGTGCTTGATATGCATGTGCTATACATGAATCTTGACTGATCTTTTCAGAAGCAGCATTTGAGAATGTATATGCAGCAGAAATGAACTTGCTCCATTTTATGCCTTTAACTACAATCTTATTGATGTATTTCAATAATTTTCTCTACAATAATAGTATGCAATTATCTATACTTACTAAATCATCTTAATAAAACTTTTAATAAAACTGGAAAGGCATAATACATCCATAATAGGACACTCTGAAAATATTTATTCTCAGCTACAGCCTTCCTTAAAAGCTGCTTTTCCTTAGAAAGGAACTCAGTACAGAATTGCTTTGTATTAATTCCATTCTAAAAAGAGAAGTACATTTTAAAAATTAATACATGAAGTAACATATTCTAATTGGTTATTTCTGAATTTAGTTACTATTTTCTTCGATAAAACTCCAAGCTTGAAACTATCCACAAATTTAAGACATAACTTGAATAAGACTGAGTAAAAATGAGAACGGTCGAAGTTCTTTTTCTAACGGCATAAACATTTAAACAAAGGCACATGGGACTCAATGTGAAGGTATTTCAACCCATTACATTCTCATTTCACAAGTACACCAAATCCTTATTCATTAATCTAATAAGACGTTCAGGAGTAAGGCATATCCTTAAACTAGTGAAACTCCTCCATGTTGGAAGATTCTACTATTTCTGCCATTATTTGGGGCCAATAAACCTTCCTTTGTATGGGCATGCTGAGTTTCCCATCTTGCTGACAGCATTGACCTGGTGGAGGTTTCTTACCAGCCTCACAGCCTGAACAGGAATTTTTTGTCAAAAAAGAATGCACTTGTATGGGCATGCTGAGTTTCCCATCTTGCTGACAGCATTGACCTGGTGGAGGTTTCTTACTAGCCTCACAGCCTGAACAGGAATTTTTTGTCAAAAAAGAATGCACCTTTGCCTTCTGAACTTAAGAAAAGGCAGGCTTATTTCCCAGAAAGCAAAATTTTTCAAAGAGGAAGCTCTAGTTGTGAGGGGCCCATAGGACAGCACCAGCTCAGTCCTAGGATGATATAGAAATCTGGAGGCAACACACACTGGGTGTTTATTTCACTCCATATCAGAACTTCGTGTGGTGGTTTTCATCATGTCTTCAAGAAACAAGCTATGTCCTTTTCACTTTTCTCTTCTGGTATAACTTCTCTGTGCCTCCATTCCCTTACCTGGAAAAGGGCTTCTCATAGGGTTTTGTGTGGATTACATCAGTTAATTCAATGAAAGCACTTAGAATAGCACCTGAAACACAGTGGTAATTCACTTGAACATGCTTTAAAATGCTTTAAGGAATGTGGAAGATGAACTCAAGTTATGCTCCTACTTTCCAGAGAAACAACCAACCTGAGGGACTACTGCCACTCATAGAGAGTTTTTCAGAAATGACTCCTCATGGGATTTACCATGTAGAACAGATAAATTGTCTGCAAGATGGCTTACTTAATATCTTTCCCTGCACCCACCAAGAGTCCCTTCCTACAATGACTCTGGCCTGTGTGACTTGCTTTGGCCAATAGGTTAATAGCAAATGTGATATAAGCAGAGGAGTGAAAGGTGTTTATATTAGTCAGGACTCTCCAAGGAAACAGAACCAACAGGAGATACACACACACATACTCGGGGGGGTGAGGGGAGAGAGACAGAGAGATTAGAGGAGGTGGATCATGGCTCATGTGATTGTGGAGGCTGAGAAATCCTATGATCTTCTGTCTGCAAGCTGGAGGGCCCAAAAAGCCAGTGGTGGACTAAGTTCTAGTCCTAGTACAAAGTCCTGAGAACCAGGAGAACTGGTGGTGTAAGTTCCTGTACAAGTGCAGGAGAACACTGATGTCCTAACTTAAAAAGAGTCAGGCAGAGAAGGAGAATTCTCCCTTACCCCAACTTTTGTTCTAGTCAGGCTTCCAACTGATTGGTTGAGACCCGTCCACAGCAGGGAGGGAAATCTGCCTTACTCAGTCTACCAATTCAAATGTTAATTGCATCTGCAAACATCCTTACAGACACATCCAGAATAATGTTTAACCAAATATTTGGGCACCCTGAGATTGATTCAAGTTGACACACAAAATTAACCATCGTGTTGCCCATACAGCGGGTTTTTCTTGTTTCTGATAGACTCTTCCTTCACCATGTGAACAAGTCTAGGGTCGCCTGTTGGATGCTGAGAGTCTACATGCAGAGATAGACAATGTGGCTAGTTGTCTCAGCTGAGGTCCCAGATATGTAAATGAGCTGCACTCCAGCCCAGCCGGACCAGATCTGAAGAACCATTCAGCTGACCCACAAAAACATAGGAAATAATCATTGTTTAATGTAAACCATTAAGTTTTCATATAGTTTTTCATACAGCAAAACAAACTGATTTTCTAATTGAACACAATTTGAAAAGCTTACAAAGTCCTGAGAACCAGGAGAACTGGTGGTGTAAGTTCCTGTACAAGTGCAGGAGAACACCGATGTCCTAACTTAAAAAGAGTCAGGCAGAGAAGGAGAATTCTCCTTACCCCAACTTTTGTTCTAGTCAGGCTTCCAACTGATTGGTTGAGACCCGTCCACAGCAGAGAGGGCAATCTGCTTTACTCAGTCTACCAATTCAAATGCTAATTGCATCTGCAAACATCCTTACAGACACATCCAGAATAATGTTTAACCAAATATTTGGGCACCGTGAGATTGATTCAAGTTGACACACAAAATTAACCATCGTGTTGCCCATACAGCGGGTTTCTCTTGTTTCTGATAGACTCTTCCTTCACCATGTGAACAAGTCTAGGGTCGCCTTTTGGATGCTGAGAGTCTACATGCAGAGATAGACAATGTGGCTAGTTGTCTCAGCTGAGGTCCCAGATATGTAAATGAGCTGCACTCCAGCCCAGCTGGACCAGATCTGAAGAACCATTCAGTTGACCCACAAAAACATAGGAAATAATCATTGTTCAATGTAAACCATTAAGTGTTCATATAGTTTTACATACAGCAAAACAAACTGATTTTCTAATTGAACACAATTTGAAAAGCTGTATTTTTTGTCCTTTTATTTCTCATGTTTTTTTGTGTCATATCTAAGAAACTGTCACCTTAACTAAGGTCATGAATATTTTCTCCTATGCTTTCTTCTAGGAGTTCTATCATTTTTACTCTTACATTTAGGTTTGGTCATTTTTGTTTGTTTGTTTTTCAGATCTGATTTTCTTTTTGTTTTTTTTTAATTGAATCATAATTGATTATACATATGTTGGAGGTTCAACGTTGACATATGTTGATCAAATCAGTATTATTAGCATATATATTATTACAAATCATACTTATTCATTATGTCCCTTATCCAGTCTCTCCCCATTCCCCTCTTCCTCCTGCTCCCATCTCTGATAAACCTAGATTGCTTTTCTCCTTCTGAAAGAGTAATGGTTACTCTGTTGATTTGTTGCCTAAATGATCTGTCCAGTGTTGAGAGAGGTGTGTTCAGGTCCCCCATTATTATCATAGAATAGATGCTTCTTCTGTCACTCTGGAATGGGCTTTGTGGAGAGAGACATCCTCTTCTTTTCTTTGTTCTCTGCTGGTGACTCTCCTTGTGACAATGCACTCCAGTGGGTGCTGGGCTATCTGCACAGTGGTTTTGGTGTCTAGCTGCTTTTGTAACAGCTGTATCTATTGTGGTGGCTATGGTGGGCCACCTACATGGAAATGGTGTTTTGAGCATGTTCCTTGCCCAGTTGCAGGAGGAGGGGGACAGTCCCCAGTTCCATGCCTTAGGACACTGGGTGGGCCCCATGGCAGTGGTGGCATGTCTGGTTGTGAAAGGAGGGTCAGTCCCTGGCCCCATCTGTTTTCACACTCTTAGTTGTTATTGTGGAGAAGTGGGTAGGAGGGGGAGAGGGGAAGGGGGGTGGAAATAGGGTGGAAGAAGGAGGAAGGGTGGGGACATGGTTGAGGACTGTGGCACCCCTCTCATTCCTGCAGGGTGACTAGGCGTCTTCCATTGGTGGCTTGATCATTGCTGGAATGGTTTCAGATGTCGGGGGTGGGTGTGGCAGAAGCCCTCTGCCCCCCACTGCCCTGGCTCAGGAGCCCAAGGTGCTTCCTGTGGCAGTTCAGTGGTCATCGATGGGCTGGGTGTGGTTTTCAGGATGCCTGGCTGAGGCCCCAGGCCCTCCCTCCTCCCTGTCTTGGGGGCCCAGGGGACTTCCAGTCCTTCTAGATTTTATAGGTGTTCTTTGGTGAAGTGAGACCTTTACTAGTTAATAGCAAACTTTGTCTCTGTTCTGTGGGTATTTTATTTTTTTCTTTCAGTTCTGTGTTGGATTATTTGTTGTTCCCACTACCTAAGCTCTGCATTGCAACTAATTTGTTGTCCTTTGCTTACTTCTAAAATGGGGAATTTCCTGTGGGGACCAGCACTTAAGTTCTGTGGTTGAGCTAAACTGCTACTTTGCTGCTGATTTCCTAGGGAAGGCTTTTTGTGCAGCTCAGGTTTTAATGGTTGATTTTGTATATACTTCCAGGTCTCTTGAGATCTGGTACACCGGGATTATATAGAAACTCTGGTCTGGACCTGAGTCTTTTCAGCAAACTGCACCCCATGCAGTTTTATATTCCTGACCAGTCTACACAGAGTGGTCCTGTGCTGATTGGGGGGAAGATCAGCTGTCCATGCTGTGCCCCGATGTTCCTCAGGTGGGTCTGTCTCCCCCACTGCCCACACTCCAAACACTTCCCATGGGGCGGGCTGTGGGCTGGTCCCTTGCAAAGACTCACCAGCCTCTGAGTGGCTCCTTTCTTCTGTTGCTGTGGCTCCTTGCTCCTATGTGGGTCCATAGGAAACCTGTTAGTGGTCCTGCTGGCCTGAGGGCCACCAAGGCTCTCCTCTCACCTGCCACCACCAAGCAACTTCATAAGAAGGGTACAGCAGCGACTTTTGCCAGCTCTTGCTCCATGTGCTCACCAGCTCCAGCCTTGAAGTGGCCAGGAATTGAAATGGTGAGAGCATTCCTTTCTTTCTCTTACTGTGGCTTTTCCCGCCTTCATGCACTCCACAGGTTTCTCCTCCTCTTCCCCTGATCTCCAGCAGCACCAGCTTGGCTATCGTTACTTTTTAACAGTTGTAAATTGGTTGATTGTGGTAGAGAGTGATGCTGGGGACCGTCTATTCCACCATCTTGATCAGAGGTTTGATTATTTTTGAGTTAATATTTATATATCATTTGACACAAGGTCCAACTTCATTCTTTGTATGTGAATATCCGTATGTCCCAACATCATCCATCTTGATCAGAGGTTTGATTATTTTTGAGTTAATATTTATATATCATTTGACACAAGGTCAACTTCATTCTTTGTATGTGAATATCTGTATGTCCCAACATCATTTGTTGAAAACATTATTCTTTTCACCCTTGAATTATCTTGGCACCCCTGTCAAAAGTGAATTGACTGTAGATATATGGGTTTATTTCTGGACTCTCAGTGTGATCCCATTGATCTATATGTCTGTCCTTATGCCAGCACCACACTATCTTGATTACTGTGGCTTTATAACAAGGTTTGAAATTAGGAAGTGTAAGTCCTCCAACTTTATTCAACTTTTTCAAGAATGTGTTTTCTGTTTTGGGTCCCTTGCATTTCCATGTGAATTTTAGGATTAGCTTGTACCCATGCGCAGAGGATGTCCTTCCATTTATTTAAGTCTTCTTTATTTTCAACAGTGTTTTCTAGTTTTCAATGTACAAGTCTTGCACTTCTTTGGGTAAACTTAATACTAAGTGTTATATTCTTTCTAATGCAATTGTAAATGAAATTTCATTTTAGGATTTTTTATTGCTAACGTATAGAAATGTAATTGATTTTCTACATTGATAAAGTATCATACAACCTTACTAAACTCTTTTATTAGTTCTAATATTGTTAGTGTGTATGTGGGTGCTTAATGTTTTCTGTATATAAGATAATGTCATCTGGAAATAGAGATATTTTTACTTCTTTTTGATCTAGAATACCTTTTATTTCTTGTTCTTGCCTAATGTCCCTGGCTAGAACCTCCAGTACAATGCTGAATAGAATTGGTGAGAGGACATCCTTGTTTTGTTCTTGATCTTAGAGGGAAAGCATTCAGTCTTTTACCTTGACTATGATTTTAGCTGTAGTTTTTTTGCAGGTGTCCTTTATTAGGATGAGGCAGTTCCCATCAATTCCTAGTTTGTTCAATGTTTTATCCTGTAATGGTGTCGGATTTTGTGATATGTTTATTTTGTTTTGGTTTGGTTTTTGTCTTTTGAGATAATCAAGTTGTCATTTTTTCCCTTTATTCTCTTAATATGGTGTGTAACATTGATTTTCACATGTTGAAACACACTTGCATTCCTGGGATAAAAATCCTGCTTGGTTGGGGTGTATATCTCTTTGTATATGTTCTGGATTTCTTTTGACAGTATTTTGTTGAGGATGTTAGTGTGCATATTTATAAGGGATATTGGTCTACAGTTTGCTTTCTTGTGATGTCTTTGGTTTTGGTATCGGGGTAAGAATAGTCTCAGAATGACTTAGAAAATGTTTTGCCTTTTTTGGGAGATGATGGGGAACTTTGTAAAGAATTTGTATTAGCAATTCTTTAAATGTTCGATATAATTCACCAGTTTTTACTGTTTGTTTGCTCAGTGATGTTTCTGAATGAGTTCTATAAAGTCTTTATTCTTTGTCATGTATGGCCCCCAAATCTCTACTCAGCACAGTGATCAGCTAATGATTAGACAGAAATTTCTTAAATGCCAGGAACTAATAAATCTCCAATCATTTTTGAGGGGTTTTGTGTGCATGTTAGAGCATGTCTTCAACATTCAGTTTACAACTACACCTTAGGTTCCACTTTCTGCTTTTGCAGAGCTTCAAGGAAAGCCGGAGCTAAAAGGGCCTTCTCAGATCCTCCCTGAGTATGCCCACAGACCTAAACATGTGCATGAACTTCCTGATTCCCAGAAATACATCAGAGCTTTTCAGAGCCCCTATGGATGCATCACTCCTCAGTTTTTTCTTTACATCATTTGGTTAGTCTATTGTTGGCCTCAACTCTTAGCCATCATCTCCAGCATCATGACATCAAAACACTTGCCTGTAAAAGGTTTCAATAAATGCCCTGTCTGGATAGAAGTTTTTAGCCCTCAGTAAGCTTGAGTTCGGTCAAATAAGGACAAGACTTTCCAGTTGGGTCTTCCAGGGAACTAACAGACAGATCAAATAATGTCAATTCAGGGGGAATGAAGTTTTGAATGAGCTCCAGCTCCCTCTGGTACTGGGAATGCAGGCTCTTTCTCTCTCTTTTTTTTTTAAGGTTATTGCTGAACTATGGAGTAGGAGATATAACTAAGGTGAGTTAAAACACCACAAAGCTTGTTGTATAACTAACATTAATCAGTTTTTCTTGAATAAATACTTCCTGGGCTGCCACAGCTTTTGGCTAATTTCCAGAGTTCTGAAAAAGTTTATTAAGACTATTTTGCCAGTTGTTGTTGTTGTTGTTGCTTATATTGGGGGATACTTTTTTGAACACCATTTTCATTACATATCACTACTATTAGTAAATTTTCCTTAACAAAATTGAATAATAAAGTGCAGTCAGTTCACCAATATTGACACTAATTTTATGACAACTCAATTTTGCATATTAAAAGAGGAAACAGATATACTAAAGCAAATCAGGCATTTCAACATTTCATCTATGAAACACAACTGCAGGTAATGACACAGGAATGTCTCATGCAAATATGAAGAACAGTTAAATATGAGTAAATGTGTATTAGGGTGATTACTTGAAAAAAACACTCCAAGACTGAAAAGAACAAATCACAATTTTTAAAATTAGGACAACATCTGGCAGCATCTGGTGAGAAATAAATAAATAAATAAAATTAGGACAACAAATTATAAATAATAAATTAACAGTAAATTATATTAGTAAGGTTAACTCATCAAAATGAAAGAAAAGACTCTTTATTAGAAACAGCCTACATAAGAATATCAAACTCACTTTGTTCTTAAACTCTCATCAGGGATAATTGATGATAGAAAAAACTAAGACCGTATTTTTGTGACTTTTATTTGCTGACACTACAAAAAAAAATCTCTGCTACATGAAGAATGAATTCATAATGAAAAAACAGAGAGGCATCTAAGCTTGACAGTTTACCATATCAAGATAAAAGCAAACTCAGAAAATGCTAGATGGGAAAATAAAATTGGTTTTCTAATTAGGGTATTGTTATTCTTGCATTTTCTTTCATATACCAAGTAGTTTCATTTTTAAATTCTGTTTTCTCTGATCAAAATGAGGTGTTTAAAAAAAATCATATTTTTCACATTTGTCCTCATAGCGATCAATGAGGTAAATAGAACTGCTCTGGGAGAAACAGAACACTAAATTAAATGATAAAATATGTCTTAAGATGACATGGACTAAGTGCTCCTTCAGCTGGAACATTCAGTATTTAAAAGACTATTTTAATTTGATAACTTTTGGGCCGCAGACAACAAAGATATTTAGTTAATGAATGTACATCATTACAGAGGGCAATTTAGAAGTGTGTACGAAACAAGCCCATCCTACAAAGTTGTCGTAGTAAAATCTAGTCATCCCTAAATTATACTTAGAGGATTATCAATGTCCCCAAAATAGTTCCACATGCCTTAAAAAAGCTAATGTCTCCACTGAGCCTTTTATTGTCTGATAAGATAGTGGGTTAATCCTTAATCTTTCTGATTTCCAATTGCAATTACAATAATTTCTACACAAATAAACATTTTATTGTCTTCTATTACTTTATGTGTTTTAACCTTGTCTTTTCAATTAGATAATATGCTCCCGGAGTTCTTAAATTTCAGTATCACTCTCTTGTCTTCTCCCCTCTCCTTTTACTCATGGACTAAATCCTTTCCTCATTCCATTTCACTCCTGCTCTCTGCTGGACAGCAAAGACCTCAACTCTCTCCTCTACTTACTCGAAGGATTTTGCAACCATAAAGCCTTCCTAATTAATTGGAAGAAATTTTTCAACTTTACATCAGTTCTTTTCTGTCTAAAGTATACCTTTCCTCATTCCATTTCACTCCTGCTCTCTGCTGGACAGCAAAGACCTCAACTCTCTCCTGTACTTACTCGAAGGATTTTGCAACCATAAAGCCTTCCTAATTAATTGGAAGAAATTTTTCAACTTTACATCAGTTCTTTTCTGTCTAAAGTATGATTTTGAGACATCCTTCTATCTCAATTCTCATTCTAAAAAACTCATTGTCCATTTAGTTTTATGTCAGTAGAAGGTTGTCTGTCTTGATGTCTACAGTCTTCATTATCTAGACACAGAAATATAGATTTCAACTCAAATAGTCCACTGAAAAATGAACACTTTCAGTCCTTATCTTACTGGAAATTTCTGTAGCATTTGAAATAGTTGACCACCCTCGCCTTATAAAATATTCTTTCTTTGACTTCCTTAATGCTGCACCCTCTTAGTTTCTCCTCTGCATTTCTGGATCATGTTTCTCAGACCCACCTCATATTCCTTTCCCCAAATGCTGATTTTCCTCACAGATCTCCTAGTGACGTTCCTCTTTTCACTGTATACACTTTTCATGGGTGATTTCATCCACTCTCTTGGCTACAATTGGTATCTTTACATTTGTGATTCCCAAATAGTATTCAGCTAAGCATTTTCTCCAGAGCGCCACATCTCCATATCCAACTGCCTTCTGAATATCTCCATTTGCATGTCTGACAGGGTCCAAAATGCAATAAACCTAAAATTAAACTCATTATTACTCCCATAATTTCTCCTTTTCCTCTTGATTTCTATATCCCAGTGACGGGTCCCACAGATGTAGTTGTAGGCCTGTAAAATTCACGTTTGCCTTTTGCTCCTTCCTAACAAAACCCAATTTTGTTGATATGTCCACACTCCTCTGTGAGATCTCTGAGCCCTGATGTGTCCTGGTTGTTTGTACTTTAAACCAGTAATGTTAGAATCATTTCCCTTGCCAGTAAATGGGCTTGCATGGGCATAAGATATGATTCTGGCCAATGAGACATGAACAGGAATCTACCGGGGTGCTTCTGGGGAAAGGTCCCTCACTCCTAATAAAAGACAAAAAAAGAGTCACAATTTCTGTGATTCTCAAATCTTTGTTGTCCTCAAATGTTATTGGGCTTAGAATGACACCTGACAGTGTTGCAGGTATCTTGTGTTTTCATCAGGAGCTTGCCTAAGAACGAACACATAATATGATGGAAGGTAGAATCAACAGAATGCTGGAGAAAGAGAACTTGAGTTCCATTCCTCAGGCTACTCTTCTTCAGAATCATGGCTCAACCCAGTAGCTCACAAACTTAGCATGTATCAGACTCACGTAAAAAGCTTCTAAAGCAGAAATTGCTCAACCCTCTACCCAGAGGTTTTCATTCAGTAGCCCTAGAGTAGAACCCAAGAATTTGCTCTTCTGACCTACTTCTGGGTGATGGAGATCAGGCTCAGACAAGGAACACAATTTGAGAACCACTGGCTTAAATCATTGGCCCAGGATTTCCTACTACTTGCAGCCAAAAGCATTTTCATGGGTACATAAGCTGTGTACTTCATTGTCTAAACCAGAATCTCATCATCAACTTGTCTCATCCTACTCAATTTGAGAACCACTGGCTTAAATCATTGGCCCAGGATTTCCTACTACTTGCAGCCAAAAGTATTTTCATGGGTACATAAGCTGTGTACTTCATTGTCTAAACCAGAATCTCATCATCAACTTGTCTCATCCTACTCTCTCTCTTGCTTCCCCCACACATACAATCTATTGTGAAGTGTTATTCATTCTACCTTCTAAACATATTTCATATTTGTCTGCTTTCTCTAGAGTGAATATCACTTCTTCATTCAAGCCACCATCACCTCTCCCTTGGATTACAGCAGCAATCCAACTGGACTTCTACTCTCAATCTCATTCCCTTCTAGCAGTTCTCCACATTGTCATCAGAGGAAGCTTTCAAAAATGTGAATTTGGTCACTTCTCACATGCTTCCAAGTTCACAGGGGGTCCCCAGGCCTGCTAGAATATAGTGCAAAGTCTGTACCTTGAGCTACAGTCCTTGTCCTCACATACTTCAGGCTCATTTCTGGTCACTCCCCATCCTGCACTTGCCTGTTCCAGCCATCAGGGAAGTCTCCCAGGTCCCTGAGATCACTGTGCTCTCCACCCCTCTGCGCCTTCCCATACGCTCTTCTGTTCTCTGCCACCCTACCCTCTTCTCATTTGATTGGATTAAGCTTACTTCTCTGTAATTAATATTTAAGTTTTATTAGATTTATCCTCCTCAAGGAAGTCTTCCCTGATCTCCCAAGTGTGGATTTGAGACCCCTCCTACGAGCTCCCAGAACATTCTGTATTTCTCCTTCAACAGCACTTCTCGTATTGCATTATAATTAGTTCTCTACTTGACTACATTTTGGAACACCTGAGACCATATCTACCTCATCCACCATGTGAATCACTCACAGATGACCACATTTTTGTTATCATCGTCTTCTTCATTGTCATTTCATCCTCTCCTCATCACCTAGCAAAAAGACACTGGGCTAAGGGCCTTACATGGAATGTCTTATTTAACATTCTAACTACCATATTTTGCACATAAGGAAATTGAAGTTCAGAGTTTGCCCAAGGGGTCAGCTAGTGAGAAAGCAAGATTTGAACCCTGGGTGACTAATTCTAGAGCTCACTCTCCATTCCTCTTTCTTCTGCTAACAGTATAACAGCACCTCATTTCCTCTAGAAAACCACCCACTCTCCACCTGTTCCTTATCTTCCCTCTCCTGAGATTTCACTTCTCATATCACCCAGCTCCAACATACCTGTGGCCACCCATTCAGCGGGCTGTGGGAACAGGCTTAACCATAATTTGCCAAAGAGGAGCAAACTTGTGGTTGGTCCCATTACCAGCGTAGTCAGGCACTTCCTCACCATTCTCTGTAGAATGACTGTCCAGTGGTCCTGCTTTTTCACTACTCAGATAAAAACTGGCATATATTAGAAAGAGAAATGTTATTCTAAGTATTTAAGTAGTTATGCCCCATCCAAATTTAGAAAACACTAGGTTCTAAGAGTATAAAACAGTCTAAGTATACTCCTTAAGTTTGAGAAATTAATAAAGCTAATAGAAAAACAAAAAGAAAAATTCTTCTGAAATGTAAACATGAGAAATGCTACTGTTGGTAGATGATAAACCCAACGTCCAGGCCACTGCTGCCATTGCACGTTCCTCTACTGCTGCATGAGTTTCTACCTGTCTCCTTGGCATGACGCATCCTTTGAACTCTTGAGCACAAAGACTATTTTTCAACCATGGGTGCCCAGCATCAAGCACAGTTTCTGACATAACAGAAGTGCTTTAAAAAAAAAAAAAAAAGAGGGTTATTGTGTATATAATCCAATGAAGAAAAAATATATATTTCCATCAAATGTTTTTCCCTCTTAGTGAGATAGTTTAAAAAGAAATCTGGTTGAATAATTTAAAAATTGGGCTTGAATCTGTCTGCCCAGATGCTATTGTTAGTGTTTCAGAACTAAAATGGAAAGATAAGTTGTCTTCTGTTCTGTCATCTCCAATTTTCTGAGGCAGAAAGATTCATATAAACTGTCACCCTGCCCCATTCCATTCAAATTTCACCTTGCTGTCGTGCACAGCCCCTCTTACCCTGCAGTAGCATTCTGGTACAATTTGATCAGCTCTCCACTCTGGAGCAGCCTGTGTTTAGTCTCTCATTTTATTGCACAGGCAGACATCTTAACACCATTCAGTGTTTTCTAATGGCAAGGCCATAAGCTCCCTCCTAAGACGTAACAGAGGTAAGGGGCAAGGTGAAGGACAGACCCCCAGGGTCCTGCCTGCCATCATCCATTCTTATTCCTTCTCTAGGCAGTGGCCGCCCTGGAAAATTAACATGTAGACACCTGACAGCCTGCTGGAGCAATCTATTCTTGAACCTGATGAATTTTCTCTAGTCAGCACTGTGATACTGTCATGAGTAGACATAGCCTCCAAACTGAAGCTTCCTGAGAAAAGAACATCCTGAAGATTGTTTGCACTGTGTTACTGAAATGCCTTTTAGTGCATGGTGACTCAGCCCTGTTTGTTCATTGCAAACATAAACAGGGCAGATTTTGAAGGGTGTGCCTGGTTAAACATATTGCATACACCCTCTATATTAAAACTGACACCTGGTTAGAAGCTGAAATTTATTTTGTGTCAAGTGTTTAGTTTTCACCTAGAATAGAAACCGAGAAAGAGGTAGTTAAACAAGGTTGACAGATGTCATATCATGCATGTCCTCATATATCAAGATTTTTTTTCTCTAAGGGACATTATTGAGACAATTAGTAAAACTTCAGTGGGATTTGAAGAATAGAGGGCAGTAATGTATCATTGTTAATGTCCTGATTTTGATGGTTATATTGTGGTTATATTGGGCACCTACCATATGAAAAGTACTGTGAGGTACAGAAAAAGAGTGCAAGAATTACCCCAGGTCACTTACAGTGTAAGAGGAAAGATACGTGCATGTAAAAGATGAAAAATACAATGCACAATGCTGTAAGGGCCAAACACAAGACAGGAAACTCTGGTTCTCAATATTTTCTCCACCAATGAGATTTGGTCACTCTTGAAGACTTACAGAGGGTTAAACCCAAGACACTGTGAGCTGGGTGTAACTCCTTTCCTCTCTCCTCTATTGAATGAACATTGGAACAAGCAGGAGTAGCATTATTCTAATATTAGTTTTGAATTTATTCTAATTTAATGTTAAATGCTTGACCATCTTGGGGACATCATCTCTACTTAAATTCATCTCCAAAACAGTTCATTATATCCAAAATTAGTAAATTTTGAGTAGGGCTAATTTTTAAAGGGGGTAACAAGTACTGGCACTACTGTTCCCTCATTAAGAAGTATTTCCTGCCCGTTGGATTACAAAAAGCAACAACTATACACTTTGCCTGGTGCAGCAATTTGGGAATCCTAATGCCTGCCACTTTCTCTGTGACTCCCTCCACATGAACCAGCAGAACTGTGATAATAAATTTATGGGCAGTTCTCAAGTTCAGCATTCATTCTTCCACAGTTATGAAGAATGCAAGATGATGAGAGGAATATAGATGCTCAAGATGCTTACAGTCCAGTGGGGGGAGATGATAAACATGGATAAACTCCAAAATACATACATACAAAACATATACAAAAAAAAAAAAAAACAATTTAGGCATGGCTAAGGACAAGAGTAAATCCCCTTCTTCCTTCTTCCCCTACAAAATTCAGAATTTCCCATCTCTCTCCTCTATCCACTGGCTCATAACAGAATCCCTTCTTCCCATTCTCCCCCAGCATGGGAAATTCCATTTTCCATACATAGGGAAATTAGCTTACTGGGGTCAGGTAGCTGCACTCTGTGCTGATGGCAGGTTTCCTTGCCTCCCTGAATCTATTTCCACAAATATAAACCTGGGCCAAACAAACCTACCACCCAGGTTGGAGACTGGATTCAATGTGATAACGCACATGAAGGCACCTACCTCTGAGCATTCTTCCCAGATCTCTTCTCTGCTTCTCTCAGGGTTAATCTAGATCTAGAAATGCAACTGATGGTGACAGGAGAGGGCACAGGGAGGGAAGGTTGAAGTCCTCTCTCTCCCACAGCGGCTTTAGCACTCCCAACCCCAGCCTATCTCTCTGTCATTTGCTCTCAAGAAAAAGAAAAAGCTTCTCTGCTTCCTGATCCCTCTCTACCCTCACAGCATAAGCCACCTTTTCAGGTCCTTTACAGCTCCCTGAGTGCCAGAGAGAGCAGGTTCACTCAAGTTGGGCTGATATTGATCTTTCTGTGAATTACAGATCTCTGAATTGGAATCTTCTCAGAATCCTCTGCATTTACTTCTTTACCCCAGCACTCTGCAGTGCTGGACTCCAAGCTACGGTCCAGTGCAAATGGAGACCGCTCTGTGTTTCCTGTCAAGCCACTCACAGAGCATGGAGCCCCCAGCACCCAGCTGCCCGCTTGCCTGCCCCAGCCCCTGCTGCAGCTCAGCTCAGGAGAGGTGGACAGGCTGGATGTTGGGACTGGATAGGAGCAAGAGGGTACAACCATGTGTCTTTTCAAATGCATCTGCAATCGCTCCGTAATTCTTAATTCTTGAATCTTCTTTTCCTCCTCCATCCACTTTCACTGTACACAAGCACTGCTCCTATGACTTTCCAAAACTGTCGAACCCTCAGAGCTTTTCTCGCCCTTGTCCTTCTCCCATCACAGAAGCTAAATGAACCCTCCCTAGAGAAAGACAGGGAAAGAGAGACATAGAGAGATACAGAAAGAGAGAGAGAGAGAGAAGAGTCCTGGAAGAGGACAAATGTTGCGACCACTCATGTGATATTGAATTGTGATTAGTCACGGGTGTAACTCTTTCTGTCCTTTGGGATCTACTAACATCATTCCCAGATCTCAACATGAGCATATAGCAGTTCTCCACCCTGGAAGAATGTCCTGTTCCCAGGAGGGTGCCAGCAAGAAATAGTGCATAAATATTCTAGAGTCATTCTTAATGAAACAGGCTGAGAAGGAACTGATTACTTGTTTTCTCCTTCAGAACTTTCTGGATGACATTCAGGTACTCCTGAGAAAGGCTTTTATATAGTTTTTTGAGCCAGGAGATTCCTGTAGTCCAGTGGAATCTCTCTTCAACTATTTAAAAAAGTTGACTCAGGTATTTTGTGCTATTTTAAGGTACTTAAAGGGTTTGGTTTGTTAGATTGGGAAAGAAAACCTTATGTGTTTTGGTCGTACATGCCACAAAGCTTATCAAGTCTTCCTTTTATTTATCTTGTCTCTCTAGAAGAAATGTATAGAGTTAAAACAAAACAAAGGACCAGTCTGTAAACACTCTTTGATTTACCCCAAACTTGGAGCCCGGGTACATGAATTCTACTCCTTGCTCTATCAATAAATGACTTGCTATTCAAATTTTGGGAAGTGCTGGTCTGTCTTCTTGATTTGGCTGTCATGAGAAGCATATTAGATAATACTTAAAAGTAGTGTTTGAAAAATATAGTATACAATATAAAGATAGGATGCTATATTCGAAGAAGTTACTAAGATGATAAACACAAAGCCTGTGAAAAAAGAACACAAGGCTGCTTTTCGCTTAGAATTACCTATTCTCTCTAAATACTACTGAAGACCTTAACAATGAGGAAGTCTCTGAATCTTAAATATTTTCTTTAAAAGTAGAAGAGTTTATTCTTCCCACCATGTGATGTTTGGATTACATCTATAAGTAAATCTATCCCAGTAGGTGCTAGATTGCATTTTTGATTAATTGGCATAAATGTCCAAACCACAAATTAAAGTTTAAACTATTCTCTGGATAAGGTGATAAATTATTTCTTAAAAGTATTAGAAATAAAATGTGATACAACCAAAAGATCAACTGAATGGCTGACTAATAGACTAACATCATGAATATAGGGAGCCTACTTGTATAATTTGGGCTCAAAGTGGATATGAGGAAGTGGACTAAATTTATTTTTTATCTTTCATGCATAGAGCTTAGTTCATACTTCTCAGTCTTTCTTATCACTGAACTAACTCACAAGAAGATAAGATGCTTACCTAAAAATACAGGACTTTGTTTTTGCAGCACACCATAACCACTTACACCTTACACTTAATGCACTATTTGTTTATATCTCATGCAATAAAACTTAAATCCATTATTAGAAAATCACCATACGTTATCATTTTTTGTACGTTATCATTATCTATTTTTTTATTGGATATGAATATTCATGCAGCACAAAGCTGACTGTGACCACTTGTGCCCAAGATATGGTGGCCAGATCAATACAAGCAGCATGCCCATTACCACAAATTGCAATTATTCCCCAAGTCCCCCACCCAATTAATCCCTGACCTCCCTCACCATCCCCCTTTCTCCCACTCAGCTCTGCAACCCTAGGTGTGCTCTCTCCCTCTGCAAGTCTGGTGCACAACTGTGGTCTTTCTTTCCTTCCTTCTTTCTCTCTTAGGTCCCACTTACGAGTGAGCACATGTGGTATTTTTCCTTCTTTCCTTATTTCACTCAACATAAGTTTCTCCAGGCTCATCCATGTTGTTGCAAATGGCAGAATTTCATTCCTTTTTATGGCAGAGTAGTATTCCATGGTGTATATATACCACAGTTTCCTTATCCAGTCATCCATCGATGGACATTTAGGTTGGTTCCATATGTTGGCTATTGTAAACAGAGCTGCAGTGAACATGGGAGTGCAGGTATCCCTTTAACATGATTCTTTCCATTCCTTTGGGTATATATCCGGAAGTGGGATTGCTGGATCATATGGAAGGTTTGTCTGTAGTTGTTTGAGAAACCTCCATACTGTTTTCCGTAGTGGTTGTACTAATTTACAGTCCCGCCAATAGTGTAGGAGTGTTCCCTTCTCTCCACATCCTCACCAACATTTGTTATTCTTTGTCTTCTTGATTATAACCAGTCTAACTGGGGTGAGGTGATATTTCAATGTGGTTCTCAATGTAGTTTGCATTTCCCTGATGATTAGTGATGTTGAGCATTTTTTCATGTACCTGTTGGCCATTTGTGTGTTTGTTAGAAAAATGTCTATTCAGCTCCTTTGCCCATTTTTTAATTGAGTTATGTGGGGGATTTTTTACTGTGTAATTGCTTGAGTTCCTTGTATAATCTTGATACTAATCCCTTGTCAGATGTGTAGCTTGCAAAAATTTTCTCCTACTCTGTAGGTTGTTGTTTCACAATAACCCTTAAATCCATCATTAGAAAATCACCATATTTTATCCTTTGTTCTACATTATCATTATTTCTTAAGTGACTCTCATTTTCTCTACACTACCTACTGCAACTTATTTTCACAAAGTTAAAATAAAAGATTAAAAATTCTAGAAATTTTTTCTAAGCATGGGAGACCAGATTGTCCTAGTAGTATAGGGTAATGAGTTTTCTAAAAGGAAGTTTATTTTCTTTCATGTGTTCTTTGCAGGATGGCCAAGAAAATTTATAAAGAACCCACTAAGTCACACTGTAAAAAGTCATTTGATTAGTGGTAGCTGGAATGCAGAGCAATGAAAATGCAGTTTAATAAAAATTAAATGCTGAGCTGGTAGCACCAAGACACCAGGCAAATATATATATACAGATCCTATAATTTTACCATAGGGAATCTATTTGTCTTATTTATTTCTGGTTTCTAGCCTCATGTGTTCTTTGCAGGATGGCCAAGAAAATTTATAAAGAACCCACTAAGTCACACTGTAAGAAGTCATTTGATTAGTGGTAGCTGGAATGCAGAGCAATGAAAATGCAGTTTAATAAAAATTAAATGCTGAGCTGGTAGCACCAAGACACCAGGCGAATATATATATACAGATCCTGTAATTTTACCATAGGGAATCTATTTGTCTTATTTATTTCTGGTTTCTAGCACAGTGTCTAGACATAGTAGCCACTCAATAAATATTTGTTTCACAATTCTCGTGAAATAAATAGAAACATTCAGAGAAAATAACTAGACCTGAGTTTAGAATAAGGCAAGTTTTCTTTTTTTATGGTTTTTTTTTTTTTTTTAAAGAAGACAGAGACATTTCTATCCAGCTAATTCACACCAGCAATTCCCTTATGGCAAATTTCCAGTAACTGTAAGTCTCCTTACAATGTCGTATGGAGAAATCCACCATTCACAGTCGTTAGAAAGCATTTTGATGAGACAGACCACGGTTTTTTGAAAGGGATATGAAGTAACTGCAGTTCTGCAAAATAGGCTCTTACCCCCAGACCACATTATTCATAACTGCTTCTTGCAACATGTTTTCTAGTGACAAACAATTCTCCGAGGAAGAATAAATTAACATGCAACTGTTTTGCAAAGTGAGTTATCTTTATATTCTGATAGTATTTATGTAATAGGCACTTCATAATACTCTCTAACTCTTCACCATCAGCACTGAAAAATAAACCTTTAAATGCTTCTTTTCCAAGACAAAATGTAAAATTGAGGCTGAGAATCCATACTGCGGGGCAAATTTATCTAGGGGCACTGTAAATTCTTTAGTTTTCTTTCCATCTCCCCCAAATATGTGATAAACCAAGAAAAAATTTCAGCTCGAAGATCATGATAAGTTTAGGATGTGGTAGAGACAAATGACAATGAGTTGAGATTAAAATAGAGATACAAAGTCTGGAAAATATTGTGTGTTATTAATTTGTTTAGGTAGATGGGTTTTATGTTGTGAAGCTAGGGAGGAAACACAGTAAGCAATGTAATCATGATCCAGTTACAACCAGAACCTGGGGAAGCTAGGAGCCTTTGGCCTGGCAGGTATAGACAGGAACCACCCACAGGAAGGCTTTTCCAGGCTTTGAAAATGTGGGTGCAAGAAAAAAAGGGCTCAAAAACAACAGAGATAGAAAGAGCAAAGATGATAGGTCTGAGATGGGAATGTGAGGAAGGTGTGAAAGAGAATGAGCTAGCCCACGATAGGAAACTAGAGAAAATCAAGGATAAATATGTCTATTCCAAAGAGAAATTCCTGGGACCAAAGATAAGGATCCTGACTACTATATGGCTAGCAGTGGCCAAAGCCCTTCCATCATATTTCTGAATTCCCAAGGGCTTTCCATCTCTTAACCCATTGTCCCCAGCCCATGCATCTACTCATGCTGTGTTTATTTCACTCCATGTCAACCTATTTATTTCACTCCATTTCAACCTAAACAGGAATGCTTAACATCAAGCATTATCACCAGTTTACTTAAAAATAACACTCAACCTTGAATATTTCTGAGTTTGGTAGAAATCTACTGATCAACTTAATCATCAGAGCTGATTGACAGAAGAATAAATGAAGAGATAGAAATCCATACCACGCTACATTCTGCCTTTTTACTGGCCTCCTGTCTTCATATCTTCTCTTTCCTTTATGGGAGTAAAACAACAAAATACATTCTCCTGTCTCACTCACAACAACTTAATGCCACTGAAACCGTTGTACCACTATACTTAAGCCTGGGCTTTGGAAGGAGGGAAAAGTTGTTGAGGCATAGTTTCTACCAGTAATTGCTAATGCTTTCTGCTATGCAAAGTAGAATGATGCAAATAACATGTTTTTACTTCATTGTACATATTAAACTTCTTAGGGATCTTATGCAGTCATTAAATTTTTAGTTTCAAAGAATACTTATGATTATGAAATTCTTTTGATATGATGAGACATAAGCCTATATATGAAATATGCCAATTTTTATAAGGTTAATATATCTATATATGATAAAATGACTTGAGAGAAATATACTAAAATATTAACTATCACTGAATAGTGAGATTAAGAATGACTATTACTCTCTCCTTTATAGTCTTCTGTAAATGTTTTGTCACGAAGAGGAATTATTTTATACAGAGGAAAGAAAAACGTAACTGTTATTTTTAGACTTATCTTAGGATCACACTCAGTAAAATCGTTTCTTTAATATCTGGTTAGTTTGACAGAAAGCAGGTGAGGGCATTACCATTCCCCTTTTAAATGTGAAATACATTCCTCACTTGTCCTTGAAACCCAAGCAATTTGATTTTTTTGTAACATAAGCTATGACTTTTACTTTTCCTTAAGAACTCAGTTCTTTCCAGAATTTCAGTACATAACCTTACAAAATTAGTTCGTTAAGTTAAAGGAAAGAGGAAAAGAGAACAAAATTATGAAAAAAAAATGAACTAGAGATACAGTTGCATATTTTTAAGTCTTACTTTTAACACAAAATTTAATTAACCAAGTTATCTAATTATAGGACTTGATTATGATCCTCTAAAATGAGGTAAAATGATGAAATTCTACCTGAAGCCCACTTATTTTAAAAGTTGCCTTCTGACAAGTACTGATGATGCAAGTTGTCAACCATAACTTCTCTTCCTATCCCTAAAATGGAGCTTCTCCATACTCTGCCTAAATCCCTTATTAATATATAAGTAGCTAGTTGGGTATCCTCAATGTTTAAAATAAATATATTTAGGATATAATACTGATACCAATTTATTTATTCACATACTCAACAAATACATATGTATGTCTAATACATGCCAGGCAGTGTGTTAGACTCTGACAGTAATGAGAAGAATAAGAAAAGTACCTGCCCTTAAGCACTTCATCTTCTATGGGAGATACGCAAGACAGTGATAGGAAACCAAAGCTACAAAGTTCCTTGCTTGCCTTGAGTCCTTAAGAGCACAATTGATCTTTACTTTACACCTTTGAAATAATAGTTACTATTTTGAAGGAATCATGCCTAATTTCTTCTTTCCTTCTTTTCTTCCTTCCTTTTTTCTATAAACTCCTGCACCGTGCAATATGGCAGCCACTAGCCATATGTGGTTACTGAGCTCATGAAATGTGGCTAGCCCAAACTGAGATGTATGGTAAGTGTAAAATGCACACCTGATTTTAAAGATTTAACATAAAAAAGTAAAATATCTCATTGATAATTTTTTTACATTCATTACATGTTGAAATGATATTATTTTACACATAATGGGTTGAATAAAATATATTATTAAAATTAATTGTACCTGTTTCTTTTTACTTATTTTTATGCAGCTACTGAAAAATTCAAAATTATGTATGTGGCTCAAATTCTTTAGTACATGTTCATTGCACTAAATGCCCTAAGTATGATACTCTGTGGAAAAAAATAAAGAAACCTACCACTTCTCAAAGCATATTTACATAAAGCATGATGACAGATGCTTTACTGTTAGTAATCAGTTACGAGGGTCAGCCCATGTTAACAGGCACACACAGTTAAGCAGGAAAAGCAATGCATATGAGTCACTAATAGTTTTGTGTATATTGCAATGATTATAAAATTCAGTGGAAACTAATGACTCACCTCTATCTTTTATCTTTGGGGACAGGGTGAGAAAAATGCTGTTCTTTTCTGCTTTGGTAACTTGTTTTATATGATTGAAACAAATACTTCATAAAACTCATCAACAGATTCATTCCTGTGAGTTTTATAATTTACACTTCTTAATAGGGCTATTAGATATTTTAAATACAATTCTACATATATCTATACATATCCTTATACCAGAGAGTAGTTTCTTATAATATACACAATGACCATAAAAACAATAAGAATAAAATATTACTTTTATTTTCTTCGTAAGAGTAGAGTAAATCAAATTTCCTTTCTTTTTGCTGTTATTCAGAGTTAGTATTTGCAGTTTCCAGGTTAGATGAAGTTCAACAAAATGTCACTAAAATTTTTAAAAGAATCATAGCGCCTAAAAAAAAAAGATTTTAAGCAAGACAATTATTTGAATAATATGGTTTTATTTAGTGTTTTCTTTAATTTTTGTAGAAAAAAAAACAGTCAACATTTTACACTCTAGCTTAGTTTCTAAAATACTTTTATAGAGCTTATGTTGTATTTTTCCTAACAATGTACAAGGGAACTTCAAAACATTCTTGGAAAAATAGAATTGAAAGACAATATGATTCTTTCCATGAACCTTTTAAAGTACGCTCCTATTTTATAACGTTTATTTATAATTTATAACACATTATAAAATATTCGACATAACTTACAATGACTGCTTTTACAGTGACATGTCTGTAATATAATAAGGATACTTCTCAGATAATTTTGGATATGACAAAAAAGTTAGAGAAAACACTCCTAAGGGTCATCTTACCAGAATTCATTCAAGTCTTACCTTAAACTTATTTGAAATAAACCACAATGTTTTTAGGACTGTATTTTGGTTGTGTAGAAGAATGCTCTTGTTTGTAGGAAATATATACTGAAGTATTCAGAGTTGATGAAAAATTTCTCTGTGTGGTACTTGTACCTTTTCAGTATGAAATTGCTTCCAATAACAAAAAAAGAAACAAAACTGGATCATGAACATCCCTTTCTCCTAATAGTTTTCCATTCCATTTAGAATTAAAATTTAAAAATCTGAATAGAATAAGATAGTGCTAACTTAAATATTAAATACTATGTGTGTGTATATATGTATATATATATCCATATAACTGTCTTGATAACTGTCATTATCCCCATCTTACAGGTGTGAAACTCAGCCTCGAATAAATTAAATACCTTGCCCAAGGTTATATAGGTGATAAGTGACAGAGCCGGGATTCAACCCCAGGCAAAGCGACTCCAGAGTCTTGTGTTCTTAACTAGTATGCAACACTACATCTCAACGTAAAATTAGCTGTCCCGCTGAGTGGACATCCTGGAAGCTATGTAGCTATTCCATCTATGTTGGCATTACTGAGAACATTCTTGAATTTTCTTTAATGTGATTGCTGATATATTAGAAATCACTCCAAACAGAGAGTGAAATACCCCAGTATTTCACCCAATCTGGTGACATAAAAAGGAAGGGAGCTGTCCATCAGGCTAGATACAGCCTACAGACAAGCTTGGTTTGGTCTGTGGTTCTGGCTTTTACAGTATTTTATATTTTAATTAATTATTAAAATGAGCATAATTAAATTTAAAAGCCTTATATACAAATCTGAATTTCTGCTAGCTCAGAAAATTGGAGCCTTTTACACTGGGCTTGTGCCTCCTGTTTTCTATAGTCCCTACCATCTTGTCTCCCAGAAACTGGGACTGAGGGTCACTTTTGTCACATCTGCACTCATTTCACTTAATTTGTGTATTTTATCTGCCTGGTGCCTTAAACATTTGATTTTGTGATACTTGAACAAAAACATTGTTTTCAAGGGGTAAATGGAAATTAAACAATTATTGCAACTTGTAAAAAGGAATTTCAGAAGGGTGGCTTTTTGGGTTAGAAGGGCATTTATTCTTGTTGTAAATCCGTGAGGGGTTAAAGGAAGAATGCAGAATATGATTATGAACAAAAAAACTAAGGTACAGATTAAAACTGGGGGAAACATAAAAGTTAATTCTGTCTCTTCCCTAATTTTCTATGTGCCCTCAATCAAGTTCTTTAATTTTCATAAAGAATAGCATACTTTCTAAATTCTGGGTACTGTTAACACTATTAAAAGTCAAAAAGAAATATTTTCATGCCATGGTCAATGTGTACTATTCCAGAGAAGATCAAAATGTTTGCAGAATAATAAAAAAAAAAATTCCATAGCAATAGCACAAATCCCTCTTTCTCCAAGGATGAAAAATCATTCTTTCTCCAGTAAACAATGTCCATCAGAGTAATCACAAGAACAAACATGAATTTGGTAATATGTGCTGAATACGAAATGAACAAATGTGTTTCTTTAATGTGCTGCTGATATTTTTATCTGATTAGAAACGTGTTTATGAAGAACTATCCCATACAGAATTCCATAACCAAATATGAATGGACTATGTCTTTATAATGTTTGCTTTTTCCATGATACATACAAACTACTTTATGTTTTGTTTATTTGCACTGTTAAGATTAGTAGAGTCATACACCCAAATGTCCAGTTTTTTCTCATAGGTTCATTCATGTGTTCATTTGAAAGGTATTTACCAAGTGCCTACCACATGCCAGGGTCTCAGCTTCATTTCTGTGATTTATAACCTGACCTGGGACATGGTTGAAATACTGAGGGATATTTAAGTTATTATGGAGAATTCTCTATATGTTCATTGTCATATTTTGAGGTTTGAATGGGATTCCTGATAATTGATGAAGAAATACTTCCTCACATTTGAGTTCTAAAATTACTAGCAAAGTAGCAGACATCCTAGATCTCTGTTGTCCCCAATGTCATTTGTGACCCAAGCTAGAAGAAGTGTCTACACTGTAGTTTACTCTCAGTCTTCTAACACTGAAGGAGAAGGGATGATGAGATCTTAATGGAGTAATTATTGTTCTTTGTGAAAAATTTCCAGTTTGTTTTCCACTTCCCATTGTTCCTCATAGTCTGTCTCAGAGCCTTTTGAAGTTCTGTTGCATTCTGTTTTGCAAATTGTTTGGTCCCTGTCACCTTGGCCTACCTCCTTTCTCTATCTCCAGCTTGACCCTTACTTGGTCTCATTAGAGAAGTGTTTTCAAGTCAAATACATGAAGGCTTCCTCCATACAACATATAGATGATGTTAGCGAGTAATGCTTTAGAATATTTTCAGTTCTTTCATTTGGACTAAAAAGGGTAGTCTGTGATCCTATTTCAATATTTTAAGGTTCCAGAATTACAATTCTGCTCCTTTCCTTCCTAATATTAAACCGCAGTTAACAGCACCTTAGCCACTTGTACACTGAGGACTGCAGAAGGTTCCAGTTGAGAACACCAGCTAGAAGCCCGTTCACACCCTAATGAGAAAAATTTGTATCGACGAAGTCACAATGAAGACACACGAGGGAAAAGGTTAATGCTACTAAATGGGTGTCTTAGTGAATTCAATGAAAACTTCAATTCATTCTTTCCCCCAGAATCCTGGATGAAAATTAGAGATATGAGCTACAGTGACTAGAAGTATTTTTGGATTTTGTCTTCTTTTCACTCTGTGGCTTAGCACATGTTCATTCGGAGTCTCTTCTCCTTCACAAAGAGTTTCTTCTCTGGTTCTAAATGCACCTGGGTAGAATGATCGAGATGAGCATATATTATGTCTTTGGGGGTTGGGGGTGGGGGAGTGGAGTCCCAGAGAGAAGGAAATCAAAATAGCTCTAAAGGTCTCTTTTTTTTTACCCAGTTCAACCAGAGAAACACATGTTTTATTAGGTATTTAGCAAGCTTTCAGACAGTGGTGTCCATCTAATAGGTTCAGTTCCATCAAAGTCTACATAGTTGGCATTCAATATGAGGAAACATATTTTTTGCAGGAATTTATTTTCTTTTCTGTGGGAAAGAAAATCACAAACAATTCCCAGCATATTATTATTATCTTCAACATTTGTGAGCACATTTGTATAAGGATATTGTTCTAGGCCTTGAAATACCCTAGTACAAGGGAATGTAAGGCATGATCTGTTTTTGTTTTGTTTTTTAACCACCAAGGAGCTTATAATTTGTGTGAGGAAACAGACCATATATATATATATATATGGTCTGTTTCCTCACACAAATTATAAGCTCCTTGGTGGTTAAAAAACAAAACAAAAACAGATCATGCCTTACATTCCCTTGTACTAGGGTATTTCAAGGCCTAGAACAATATCCTTATACAAATGTGCTCACAAATGTTGAAGATAATAATAATATGCTGGGAATTGTTTGTGATTTTCTTTCCCACAGAAAAGAAAATAAATTCCTGCAAAAAATATGTTTCCTCATATTGAATGCCAACTATGTAGACTTTGATGGAACTGAACCTATTAGATGGACACCACTGTCTGAAAGCTTGCTAAATACCTAATAAAACATGTGTTTCTCTGGTTGAACTGGGTAAAAAAAAAGAGACCTTTAGAGCTATTTTGATTTCCTTCTCTCTGGGACTCCACTCCCCCACCCCCAACCCCCAAAGACATAATATATGCTCATCTCGATCATTCTACCCAGGTGCATTTAGAACCAGAGAAGAAACTCTTTGTGAAGGAGAAGAGACTCCGAATGAACATGTGCTAAGCCACAGAGTGAAAAGAAGAAAAAATCCAAAAATACTTCTAGTCACTGTAGCTCATATCTCTAATTTTCATCCAGGATTCTGGGGGAAAGAATGAATTGAAGTTTTCATTGAATTCACTAAGACACCCATTTAGTAGCATTAACCTTTTCCCTCGTGTGTCTTCATTGTGACTTCGTCGATACAAATTTTTCTCATTAGGGTGTGAACGGGCTTCTAGCTGGTGTTCTCAACTGGAACCTTCTGCAGTCCTCAGTGTACAAGTGGCTAAGGTGCTGTTAACTGCGGTTTAATATTAGGAAGGAAAGGAGCAGAATTGTAATTCTGGAACCTTAAAATATTGAAATAGGATCACAGNATATATATATATATATGGTCAGATAATTAAAGAATATATGTAAGTGGTATAGACAATAACAGTGTAGGAAAGGTCGAGATAGAAAGCTGAAATGAAAAAAGTCCCATGGAGAATTACTAGTAATTTAAATTTGCTGAGGCTTAGTGCTCTAAGGCCTAATATCAGCCAGGAAAATGACTATTCAAAAGAATTGAGGAAAGTCCAGTGGACAGAAAACATGTTTAATTTTTTTTTTTTTTTCTCCTCTCAGTTTCTCTACCAGGGATCTGACTATCACCTTTGGTCAGACTACCTGGGCATAAGCCATTGACCTGTTGCTCTTCGCACTGCTCCAACTAATTGCTTTAAAACAAGGGTCAACACTCTTTTTCTATAAATAGCCAGATAGTAAGTATTTTAGGCTTTGCAAGCCATGCAGTTTTTGTCATAACCAATCAACCAGTTATACAATTGTGGCACAAAAGGAGCTGTATGCAATACATAAAAAATGAACATGATTGGATTCCAATAAAATTTTATTTCTGGATGCTGAAATTACAATTTCACATAATTTTCACACATCATGAAATATTTGATTCATTTGATTTTGTTCTCAACAACTTAAAAAACATAAAAACCACTTAGCTTGTGGAGTGTATAAAAATAGGTGGTGGAGAGGATTTGGCTCAGGGGCTGCATATTACTGACCCCTGTATTAGAAGACTTCTGTATTTGTCAATCTTTACACTCACCTCCAGCCCTATTCAGTTTCCTCATCTATCTGATAGAAACTAGGTCCAGGTGCTATATAAAATTTAGGTAACTTTGGATCTTCAAAGTATAAAGCTAAAATTAATGTCTTGACTCATTTGATAGTAAATAATTAACATAACTTCAGGTCAAAAGTCTCCTGGACAGGCTAAGCATCAGAGAGTGCTGTCCAGGGAAAAGTCAAAAAGCTAGAATGTAGAATGGTTGAGGCAGAGTCTGTATATGGAGTACTGATGCCTGAGTCTCCTTCTTCTTGGCCACTAAGCTTATGTCCTTCAGAAGGAGACCAGAGAATTCCTCTTTGCAGAAGAGATCATCAAAAAGAGAACTCTCAATGGTACCTCATCAAAAAGAGAACGCTCAATGGTACCGACATTTGTTGATTTCACATTGAAATTTCTTCAATGCTCTATGTTATTTTGAAATATGGAGGTAGATACTTAAAAGAAACAGCTTTAAGTACAGAAAATGGATGCCCAAGGGAGCAGGACTTGGGGATGGAGAGTAGAACAGAGACATGCTGACTTTATTTTAACCTCTACATATGTATTTTTCAAAAGTATAAAACTTTAATTTAAAAAAAAGAAGAAAACCAAACCCTCTGGGGGCTCCCAATGTCTACAAAATAAGTCAAAACTACTCAGCATGTCACACAAGACACCCTATAAAGTAGGCATAGCCCACCTTATTGGCTTGACCACGATCATTCTCCAGTACACACCAGGCAGGACTCTTCTGTCCAATCCACTTTTCCATCCCTGCGTTCTTGCTCCTGTTGTTTTTTCTCTTGAGTGTCCTTTCCTCAATATCCGCCTACTTACTCTTCAGAAAATACCAGCTCAAATGTTGCCTCCTTCTATTTGTTCCTTTCACGGACCCCCACAGGAAACATTAATTGGTTCATATCTATGTGCTCTCAGCACTTTCGACACCACAGAGCTGAGCAGGGAGTATTGTTTATTTATAGGTCTCTCATGCTGGTTAGACAGTGAGTTTCTCAAAGTAGAGATCATTTCTGATTAATCTTTACATCACCATTTTCTCACACATAGTAGGTGCTCAGGCAATAGATATTGACTTAAAGACAGATCTGACTGTCGTCAGATGCTTAATGAAGGGAGAAGCTTTATGATTAGTGACTAACTAGATCTATAACATGAGGGCAAGAGATAAAGATGACTCAATACAAATTTTTAGATAGTTGGTAACTAGGAGACTGATGGTGTTACTGACAGAAAAAAGGAGAAGCTTCTTTTATGGCAAATATGACAAGTCTGGTTTTATTCTTCCTGAGCTGTGGCTTGACAGTGAGTCATCTAATAAAATATTTCTCATCAGAAGTTAGAGAAACCAACTGAATTTCAAAAGAGAAGCTAAAGCAAAAAATATAGACTATGTCATCATTAGCTTATTAGACTATCTGTGGATCCAAGAAGTTCAATGAGAGTTTTGAGGTAGATGCTGGCATTAAACAGTAATTCTCAGCTTCAGATATGCATAGGAGTCATCTCGAGAGCTTGTGAAAATACAAAGTCCAGGGGCTTTACCCCTGAGATTGATTCAGAAAGGCTGAGATGAGCCCAGGAATCTGCATTTTAGCAGTCACCTGTCCATGGTTTTGATGTACACAGCCCACGTCTACATTTTGAGGAATACTTGTACAATAGAAGAAGGAAAAGCTTGTAGAAATGAATTTGGGAGAGATTTAGAAGGCTGGGAGAAGTATACTCAGCAAAAGAGAGAGGGATAGACTCAAGCAATTTGGAAATGGCTTTGCTACTATCTGCAGAAAACAGAGAACACTGGAATTAGAATTTACCAATGACATTATCTGTCTTCAAAATGACTTCTCTGATTCATGGTTTGAATATAGAAATGTCTTCATGTCACAGACATCATAAACAGCTTACTGTGAGGACTGAGAAGATATCTGGGAACTGGCATCACTTTTTAACTTATGTTGACTGTTAGAATTCTACTGCTGTAAGTATCATGCCATTTTCTTCCACATACCAAATTCTTTTGCAGTAATAAAAAAGTTATATTTTCAGATTTAACACCCTTTTGTTAAGCAAATTATGTAAAAAAGCTTTTTACAAATTATGTCCAAAGAATTTCCATTTTTTTTTTTTTACTATATAAAAAACCCTTTGGTGATGACTCATCCTTACATGCAAAACCCAAGGAATCTATAATTTACTGCATAAACTACTATTGAAAAGTTTGCTTTCACTGAGAACTCTGGAAATGAATGAATATTTTCCTTTAGCAGTGTAAATTTCAATTTTACTCTAGCTATAGCTAGTTCTATAAAGGAAACAAGTCCAACTGAAATCTTAGTGATAAAATAATAAAAATTAATTAATATATTTATTTAATTTTAGTGAATTATAAATAAATACATATTAACCAAACATGTTACTGTTAAATTTGCCCACTGCTTCATTATAGTAAATGATATTAAGTGTGAAAACTATCACTGCCTGCTACATTTAACAAATGACAACTAGCAAGGGCTTTTATTCAGAGTTTGTTATAGCAAGGAAGTCAGCCACCATCCTTGTGTTTTGACAGAGACTCAAAAGCAGGTAGAAGAGTGGGAAAGCTTTGTAGTAGAGGGAAGGGAAGTCTTCAGTTATGCCCTGACTGGAGGTTTTGGGCATGGGAAAACTGTCAGAAGGCTATTTAAAAGCAGGACATCCCATGCGATTGGTTAGAGGTACATATTTGGCTAGCTCTGTTTGGCCCTAAGTTGGAAACTAGGGCAAAATTAAGTATGCTGCCAGTTATTAATCAAGTCCTTGCCATTGTGGGCTGATCGTTACAGGGGTTATTGATTGGCTTTGTGGGTAACTTGCTAGATAAAGTAATCTGACTTCCTACAAGTCTTACCTACAGATAGCACTCTGGCTTCTTAAGCTGGTTACTGTAGATAATGTGTTGGTTTCCTGAGCTGGTTGCTTCAGACTGTGGGTCACATCTGTTTACATACATGGTCTGGTCAATGTCTGTTTGCATACTCAGTCGCTCATACACAAGATGTCTATGATTTTTTAATGCACAAATCATAAAGTTGGATAGAACTTCAAGACTTATTCCAGAGCAGCAAAACAAGCCGAAAAAGATACATGTTTTTATCGATATTATGTAAAAAGAAAATAAAAAATAAGAGCCTACCTAAATAATATTATAGATGATGAGCAACATATAATGTTTAGCAAACACTAGACGTGAATATATGTTAAGCAAAAGGTCTGGAAAGTGATACAAAAAAAATAATAATAAAATAAAATAAATTAAAATAAATAAATAAATAGCACAGTGAAAGCCAAGAGAATCACTGAGATAATGAATGAATACCTGAAGTTTATTCTTAGACCCAAGGGGTGGTGACAGAGGGAGAAAATTTTGTGGTGGGCCCACACGTGTCTGACTCACACGTGGGCCTTTGCATGTGAGCAGGAGCCTGAGGTGACAACGGAAGGGAAATGGGTTGCTCTCCCTCTAGCTACATATTCTAGAGAGGAATTCTAAGAAATTGGAATTTTTATTTAGGAACATATATTGTTAAGATAGGACAATGAAATATATTTTATTTAATAGATAATTAGCTTGATTTACAATTTTTAAATATTCCAACAGTTGGTCTGTGGGTCCCCATTTGTTCCTCAGATATTAGGGACAGACCCAGTAGTGCCTCTATTGTCCTAAAGCCTGGGGGAGGCCAAAGAAAGTTGCTGTACAGATTGGTCACCTGAGCACAACCTGTTTTTCACTTTCCCTGTCCCAAACCATTTGTCTACACAGTGCAGGCTAGCTAGCTATTGAAACCGCAGTTAGAGGACTGGATTAAAGTGACTACTCCTGAATACCTCATTTCTGGCTAAATACAAAATATATTACAGGAATATGTGTCCAATAAGGGGGATAAATCATTTCACAAACTGTGTCTAATAAGGAGGATAAATTATTCCACCACTTGGGTCTAGGAATAAACTTCAGGTATTCTTTCAGGTATTCTATCTCAGTGATTCTCCTGGCCTCGCACTGCTTTTTTTTTTTTTCTTTGTATCACTTTCCAGACCTTTTGATTAACATATATATCTACATCTAATGTTTGCTAATCATTATATGTTGCTAATCATCTATAGTATCACTTAGGTGGGCTCTTATTTCTTATTTTCTTTTTACATAATATGAATAATAACATATGTATCTATTTTCAGCTTTGTTTTGCTGCTCTGAAGTAAAAGTCTTGAAGTTCTATCCAACTTTATGATTTGTGCATTAAAAAATCATAGACATCTTGTGTATGAGCAACTGAATATGCAAATATATTACAAGAATATGTCTAATGAAGAGGATAAATTATTTCACAAACTTATTCCTTGAATATTTAAAAATTATTCTATTCAGATTTTTAAATTTTAATTCTAAATGGAATGGAAAACTATTAGGAGAAAGGGATGTTCATGATCCAGTTTTGTTTCTTTTTTTGTTATTGGAAGCAATTTCATACTGAAAAGGTACAAGTACCACACAGAGAAATTTTTCATCAACTCTGAAT
>NW_007726745.1:0-599 GCF_000696425.1 Galeopterus variegatus
TCTTGGTTTTTTGCATTTCTGGTATCTCTTTTTGGGTGTTTGTTCATTTTGGCAGGGATTTTCACTCAGATCTTGGACCTCTGCGGAAAGTCTACACCACCCTACCAGTTCCATAAGGTGTGTGTGTTCTGCACCTCGCTATCAGGGTGTTTTCACACTCTGTGTACACTAGATGGGGCTATTGAGCCTTGCAAAGGGTTCCCGCAGGGTGTGTAATTATTGTTATATATTTATTTATTAATTTCTGAGACTCCGCCTCCTTTTGCCGGACCCCTCCCCACTCTGTGTGCTCAGAACAGGGCTGAGGCGTGTCTTCTACAAACCTTGTCTTTCAGCTGAGACATCAAAGCTCTGCCCTGCCCCGCCCTGCCCAGAAGGTGTCCAGTCTCTCCCACTGCTGGTGTGAACTCCTCGGGGGAGGGTCCCTCAGCACACAGTTCCTCTTTGACTCCCCCCAGCACAGGTCGGCCCTCCGGGAGAGCTCGCTGGTAGCTTCAATGTAGCTCCAGAGCACTCCGGGCTCCCCTCTCCCAACCAGAAATCAGTTAGGGGTTCTTCCAAAATGAGTCCTGCAGAGATGGAATCGGCCTCCCAGAAAC
>NW_007726745.1:1187-26113 GCF_000696425.1 Galeopterus variegatus
TGTCGTCTCTGCTGACTTACTTGGCCTTTGTTGTCCCGGGCTGCTCGCTCGTACCCGCAGCAGGGCTTGGGCGCTCTCAGGAGTCTTCTTTTGTGTCGGCCCTAAAACCTTAAACCTGTTGTTGCTTGTTTGTCATTGTAGGTTCGTTGTTGAAAGATTTATTCGTTTTTTGTTGCTCTTGGAAATGCAAATAGTACTCTGGTATCACAGCGCACACTTCTCAGGGTCGCGCTGTCTCCTGGCACGGCCGCTCCAGACCCGTCGCCATCTTAAAAGCCTAAATGTTCTAATTGTGATGCTTTTTAAAAATATCTTCCAGGAATTTATATATGTTCACTCCCATCCTTTTTTTCCCCTTTTTTAAAGACAAATATTAATAAAGTTTAATTCTTTGAAGATGATATTTTAAGAATACATCATTCTATAGTTTTTTAAAAAAAATAAATGTTATTGCATCTTTTACATTTTTTTTTTCATAGATATATAAACATGCTTAATCAGATTAATTACATTTTAAGTAATACCTTATGTTTAAATAGGTTTTGCTGATTTGGGAAAATAAAGACTATGGATCAGCTCGGAGTATTGTTCGTATTATTGGGAAAATGCTTCCTTTAGAACCTTGTAGAAGACCTAATTTTGAAGTAAGTCAGTTGACATGCATTGCTTAAGCGCTGTGTATAAAATAATCATAAGTACTGCCAGGGATATAGGGTAGAACAAAAGAAGAAACGTTTCCTGCAAGCCAAAAACAAAGGAAAAAATGTATCCTGCAAATGCAAAATCATGCATTGTTTAAGCACTGTATATAAAATAATCATCAGTACTCTTAGGGGCATAGAGTAAAACAGAGGAAGAAATGTTTCCTGCAAGCCAAGAAAAAGATTTTGGAAACAAATCATTTTACATATGTTTTTGTGGTTTCTGTTTCTTTAAATAATTATACTCAAAGATGGGCAGGTGTGAGGTACACCTGAGGAGCATATTTTATATTTTACATTTTATAATAGATGAGATTAACTAGGGGAGAGAATATTGCTACATGCTTAGACTTGAGAATAACATTTCTCCCAAGTATTTTTTTTTGCTAACAGGTGCATGTTTTTCTACTGAATATCTTTTTTCCTTTTCTCTCTTTTGGATTGTTAACTTATTTAATGTTCTGGGGCATGTGTCTTCCCCTGACTCCCTGCAGAGCTCTGACTTTTTTTTTTTCTTTTTCCTTTAGCTGATCCCGCTTTTGAACTCTATAGACTCTGATAATTGTGGATCTATGGTTCCATCTTTTGCTGATATTTTATGTGTGGCAAATAATGAAGAAACCAGTTATCTCAGATTTCGGTAATTTTATATGCTTATCTTGGGAAGTGGCTATAGGCTGTCATCTGAATTCTTGCATGTGTTGAAGTTTGTTCATATTGATTGAGCTTTTTTGTTTTGTCTTTGTACTGTGCTGTGTCCTACTAATAATGTGCATTATAATAAGGATGACTGTTTCTTATTTTTTTTAGCTAGTTTCTCATATTTTTAGCCAGTTTTTCTTAATGTACATTTAAACCAAACACTAGGCTTAGGAAGGAATGATTACTAAAAGGATATCAAAATCATTATGTTCATTCTTTTTTCTATACTAGATACTAGATTAATTTTATTTTATATATTTATCCAAAACTTATATAGTGTTTACTGTGTACCAGGCAATAATATTAAGCATATTTCAAAATTTGGATATGTTACTCTTAGAGAATACTAACTTATGTGTTAATATATTCAGATGTAGTCTATAAGCACAATAAGTTTCAATTATTCAAATATTCTGGCTAAATTTATTATGTATCAAACTGGTATCAATTTTTGAAAAGTTAGAAGACCATAAGCTCACCTCTAACATAATCCTGAATGTAAGGGCCCTTCAGTACCTTATGTAGAATTTCTGAATAAATTAACTTATACTATGTTTAAAGTTAATAGATAGAGCAATTACAGGATAATTATTTGTTTTACAATCTGAAAGCAAGGTTTGTTCCTTCATTTCCTGGCCGCTTATTGGCCATCTATTAGAGGCTGCATTCTGATTTATGTGTTGAGAATACAGAGCTAAGTAAGATGTTGTGCTTGTGCTCAGTGAATCTAGAGCCAATCGTAAGGGAAAGATAGAGGCTCTGATTTTGTTGTCTTTTGCTTTTCATGAAAAAGTTTTTTCCTGTTTTGATTGAAAATTTCCCTCCCTGCCTTCTTCCCTTTGTTTCTTCCTTCCACTCACAGAAATAGTATTTGGAAAACTGAAGAGGAGAAAATTGAATTTTCCCGTCCTTTGCAACTAGTTTGGGATCCATTGTCACCTGCTGTAAGACATAACAAACCAGTAAAAAATGATCTGCCTGTTAGTGAAGCTGCAGTTAAAAAAATAGCTGCCCTTGAAGATGAGCTAACTTTTCTTCGCTCTCAAATTGCCGCAATTTTGGAAATGCAGGAACTGAAAAACAGTACAGATTCCGGTAACATAGGATTTTTGTTTTTGTTAGATGTTGCTCATCTAGTATTTAAGTACAATTTCAAATACGAACTGTGAACAACATTAAATGTATCTTAAAAGGATGTTAGGTATATAAAATGTTGATGTTGATATTTGTTCAGAATAGATCGAGACAATTGTAGTGAGTAGGATGGCTTTGGTTTAAAGAAGAGCTAGCTATACTAATGAAGATTGTATTTTTGTATTAAAACTCTTGTTTTCTAAGTAAGCTTTTCTAACTCCTCAGAAAAGCATTGGAGATTAAAGAAAAATATCTTGGTTTGAAAGAGGAGTATAGGTTTGAGGCCTTATATATTTGTAGGTTTTAGTTATTGCTGCTATACTTCCACAAAGTTCAGGTGAATAGTGTTTCAAGATGATTCTTTTCTAAATTTTTAGAGATGTAACTTGCTTTAAACTTACACACACACACAAACACACACACACACTTATATATGTACATATGTGGGTGTGCATAAAATTTAAAGCAACATAGGAACTGAGGTGTTTTCTTAATAGATTTGGTAGTAAAGATCTGTGTGTAAATATGATTGCTAAAAAAATTATATAATTTATATGTATATACATATATAATTTATATAATATATAATATAGTATATATTTACAACATGTAATTTATATATAAATTAATTATATAATACATAATAATTTCTATTGATATATAATAAGAAATAAAATAGTTTATACATACACATGGATTTTTTTTTTTTTTTTGGGGGGGAATTGTGTTGCCCATAGTCCTTTAGGAGCAAATCTGTTGTGAAAAAGTTAAATACTTGGTACCTATCTTAGGCTCTTGCCTAGAAAATAATATGCTGTTTTTCCAGTGTCATTATGGTCTGGATGTATCAGTTTGAGTGTTACCAACTACAAGTTGTTGCTCATGTTTTAGCTTTTTTTTAAATGGAAGATGGCATTCAGATTGTACGTGAATTATTCAAAAAACACTTTAATTTCTCTTTAAAATGCACCCTCCCCCCTACCCCCACTTTAGGGGCTTACACTGAGGATTCCTAATTGGATTAAAAATGAATTTACAATCTGGCTTGACTCTAATAGAAGTTACTAAGCAGATGGCGTTGATTCTTCTTCCTGGCTACCAGATCACTATTTTAGTAGCATTACAGAAATTGTTCTTGTTTTGGTTTCTAATTAGTATTATATATTATATTAGAATTTTGCATGATTTTTCAACAAACTCCTTTGTTTTTAGGCTCCTTTGACTTGAATGAATTGCCCAGTGGTTTGGGGCAAATACAGTCACCAGGGACTGCTCAGCTGAGTGTGGAACCAAATCAGTTTCCAAGTTCAGTGCTTTCTTCTCCTCTTCCTGCACCACCACTTCTGCCTCAGTTTTCTTCTCTTCAGCCTCCGTGTTTTCCTCCCATACAACCAGGGTCTAATAATATTTGTGACTCGGATAATCCAGCAACTGAAATGAAAAAACAGCACCCAGGTGCTAGTAAGACCAATTGTAGTCATTCAAAAAGCCAGAGAAATACAGATGTTCCAAACATGTTGGATGTTCTAAAGGATATGAATAAAGTTAAGCTTCGTGCTATTGAACGGTATGTTGTTGTAATTTGAGAAATGAACTCAAATTTTATCAGTGATGTTTTTAAAAATAATTGTGTTTAGGGCCGGCCCGGTGGTGCACTGGATAGTGCGCCGCTTGGGAAGCGCGGCGGCGCTCCCGCCCGAGGGTTCGGATCCCACATAATAATATTTGTGACTCGGATAATCCAGCAACTGAAATGAAAAAACAGCACCCAGGTGCTAGTAAGACCAATTGTAGTCATTCAAAAAGCCAGAGAAATACAGATGTTCCAAACATGTTGGATGTTCTAAAGGATATGAATAAAGTTAAGCTTCGTGCTATTGAACGGTATGTTGTTGTAATTTGAGAAATGAACTCAAATTTTATCAGTGATGTTTTTAAAAATAATTGTGTTTAGGGCCGGCCCGGTGGTGCACTGGATAGTGCGCCGCTTGGGAAGCGCGGCGGCGCTCCCACCCGAGGGTTCGGATCCCACATACAGACCGGTTCCCGCTCACTGGCTGAGCGAGGCGCGGGAGCAACACCGAGGGTTGCGATCCCGTTGCCGGTCCCCGGTCCGGTACGGGGGCAACACTGAGGGTTGCGATCCGTTGCCGGACACGGAAAAAGACAAAAGACAAAAAAAAAAAAAAAAAATTGTGTTTATGAAAGGTAACATATATAAGACTTCTTTCATTACTCTTCACCCCCAAATATACCTTCCAGAGATAATCACTTTCAATTCTTTTTGTCTATTCTAGTGTCTTATCTTCATATTTTTTGAAACAACATACTTTCGCTATTTCTTGATGTTTTATATTTACTACCATTGTAGAAGATTAAGAATATGTTCCCTTAGATATTCTATCCAACACACACACAAACACAAGCTTTTATTTTTGGTAACAGTATTATTAAGGAAAATTCACTTATTTAAAGTGTACAATTCAATGATTTTTAGTATGTTCAGAGTTGTGTATCTACCACCATAGTAAATTTAGAACATTTTCATTACTCCAAAAAGAAACCCAAGTTCAATGCTTTCCTTCTGGATATACATCTTTTTCATTTCTTTACTCTCATTTTAGTAGGATTTCACAAGGGATCTGACATGTTTACCTGGAAATCCTTCAGTGAGGTTTTTGGTGAGAAAATAGGTGTATTTTCTATATAGTAGTCTTAGGACAGGTAAGTCATTTCAATATTACTGAGGCTGTGAGTTTGGTCCTTATATGAGGCAGCTTGTAGAGAAAAATCTCACAGCTACAGGTGCACGCTCGGTCCCAACTAGATCTCTTACTGGTATCACTGGGCCCAGTCAGTATAAAATGAAGACTCTGCGACTGCTACCATTACTGGAAAAACAACTGAAAGGCCAATAGACTGAATCCCTCTGTTTTCTCAGTAGTTTCTTCTACAACTAACCTTGTTTCATACATTCTGAAAAATCAGATGAAACTTCCCACGTCTTTACACCTTCAAATTTGCTACCCATATTTTCTGTCTTCCATCTTGTTATTATGGACCGAGTGTCCCTGTTCACATTCAGTTCTTCCCTTGGTCACTGGTTCCTCTTCTAATTTTCTTAAAATTTTCACTTAAATTATCCCTTCTCTCTTCTGCATCATCGAATCTCCCTCCTTTATTCTTCTCATACCTGAGTATTTCCCACCTTCATAATGGGTATGCCCTCAGCTGTTGCTGTTTCTCTGTTCCCCTTTTTGATATAAATCCATGAAGTCATTTGTAGTTTGTTTCCTTTTGTCACTGCCTTCTTCTACCCACTGTGATATGATGTCCGTCCCTGTCACTCCATTGAAAACTACTGTTGTCAGGGCCGGCCCGGTGGCGCACTGGAGAGTGCGCCGCACTGGAGAGTGTGCCGCTTGGGAGAGCGGCGGCGCTCCCGCTGAGGGTTCGGATCCCATGTGGAGACCGGTTCCCGCTCACTGGCTGAGCGCGGTGTGGGCGCAACACTGAGGGTTGCGATCCCGTTGCCGGTCCCCGGTACGGGCGCGACACCGAGGGTTGCGATCCCGTTACTGGTCAGTAAAAAAGACAAAAAAAAAAAAGAAAACTGCTGTTGTCAAGGGCACCAGTGACCCCTGTAGCTGCTTCTAATGGTCAACTCCCATTACTCATCTTACTCGATCTCTTGGCAGCATTTGATATAGTCCGTGGTTCCCTCCTTCGTGGAGCACTTTCTTCACGTGTTTTCTGGGAAAGCATACTCCTGGTTTTCCACTCACCTCATCTGTTACTCCTTATTCCTTTGCTAACTCTTCCTTCTGGGTCTGGTTTCAGACCTCAGCCCCTTTCTCCTCCATCCACAGGATTTCCTTCGGTAAGCCCATCTAGTCCTATGGCTTTAAATACCAGCTGTATGCTTATGCTTCCCACGTTTATTTTTCTAGCCCTGCCCTCTCCTCTGAGCCACAGATGCATATATCCAAATGCCTGCTTGACACCTTCATTTGCCTGTCTCACAGCTGTCTCAAGCTTCACATGCCCCAAACAACTCCTCCTCCCTGCCTGTACTCTTCTCACACCTCGAACACCTGTTCTTCCCCCAGTCTTTCGCATCTCAGTAAATGGGAACACTATCAGCCAGTTGCTCAGTCCAAATGTCTAGGAGCCATCCTGGTTTTTTCTCTTCCTCTCTATCCTACATCCTTTCTGTCAGCGTAAAGCTCGAGTCTGTGTGCCCTCATGATCTCCACTGCCACCTGCAGGCTAAGCCGCCACGTTATCTGGTTTATTTAGACTTCTGCAATAGCCTCCTCACTGGTCTCTCTGGTCATACTTGCCCCCTTATTTATTTTCCATACTGTTACCAGAGTGGTTCTTTAAAAATTGAAGTCAGATCATGCCATTCCTGTTTAAAACTCTTTTGTGCTTTTCAGTTGTGCTTTGAGTACAATCCAGACTCCTTGCTGCGGCTGTAAGTCCCCCCGGGATCCAGCCTTGGCTGCTTCTCTGACCTCATTTCTTACTCCCCGTGTTGCTCACTGCACTCCAGCTGTACTTGGTTTTCTTTTTCCTTTTCTCACACAAGCCAAGCTTCTTCCTGATGCATCCACCAGATATTTACACCTCCTTGAAGAAGGCATTCCCTAAAGGGTTTCACCTCTTAAAGAGGCGTTTCCTGATCATATCTAAAGTGTTCCCATCCCTAGTCACTATTACATTTCCCTATTTTATTATATTCACAGCACTAATCACTGTCCAAAATAACCTTGCTTACTTATGCATTGATCTCCTGCTACCAGAATGTGAGCAGGATACTGCTGTACCCACAAAGTGTAAAACAGAGTCTGATATAACAGTAGGCATTCAATAAAGATTAAATGAATGGATGATCAAATGAATGAACAGTTAGCCTAATAGGTTTCTTTTCATGAACTCTAGTCCTTTTTAAAAAGTTTTTAAATATTTCTTTAAATTTTCCTACCCACTGGAAAATTAGAAAACTAAAAGGTCTTCGTTCAGCACAGTGATATTTGACAAATCCCAGGTCATAAATAACAAGGCTGTGGTAGATCCTCAATCCACAAGGTTTCCTGGATTTTCTAATTCTTAATTCCTTACACCCTCCAGGTTCTTTATTCCATGGCAAAATATCTCTTGAAGACTAGTTGTCTTTAATTTCTTGAAGAATAATTAGATTGCAATATATTATGCTTGTATTCCTGCTATATTTGTCAACGAGGAGCTAAAATTGCATCTAAGTCTTAATTCTTTTTTTTTTAAGTAGGTCACCTGGTGGTAGACCCATTCATAAGAGGAAAAAACAAAATTCACATTGGGATCCAGTGTCTTTAATATCCCATGCACTTAAGCAGAAATTTGCATTCCAAGATGATTCCTTTGAGAAAGAAAATAGGTCTTGGGAGTCTTCTCCATTTTCTAGTCCAGAAACTTCAAGGGTAAGCTATAATGATGTGAAGTTAAGTTTTAGTTTGTCTCGGGTGTACTGCTCATGGTATAACTTTGCATTCAAGTTCTCTTGAAGTAACTATGCGGAATGGACTATACAATTGTTTGCTGATGCTGCTAGTGTTTCTGTTGTTTTTGTTAATTTTACATGTTCATTTTCACTTTTAGCTTATTATGAGGTCTTTTTAAATAAAACATTGATTTGAAAAATACTCATTCATAAGTCTATAATGGTTTATCTCAGACAGATGCTAATTTGATGTTGCTGTCTGCAGTATGAGCTGGGTATCTAAAACCAGGGAAGAATGATGCAATAGATTCACTAACCATATTAAATGTGAATACTCCAATATTTTTCTCAGTCCATTATAAAGACTTCTGCTTTTTTACTTGAAGTCTCTTTTCTTAAATTTAAAAATAATTCTAATTTGGGGATGGTTTCGCATCTCATGATCTAGTTGAGGTAGTACATAAGAGTAAGCCTTGGGAATGGGAGGAGTGGGGAGGAAGGACAGTGTCTAAAGTCAGGTGGATAGTACTGAGGGGTGACAGCGGAGGAGGAGACTGGAAAACAAATGCACAAAGCCTCTCAACAAGCTTAGCAGAGCAATGGAAACCGTCCTGTTCACATTCCAGTGTGTGCAGTCTCTGAGGTCACCAGTGTGTGTGTGTGTGTGTGTGTGTGTTTGCGCACACATGTGTACTCTATATGATGTTTAGCATGTTGACTCAGAAAATTATATTCTTTTAACTACTCAAGGCAAATAAGTATGTAGTAGTTTACTTTAGAAGTATTACCATAAGAAATGCAAATGTGTCTAAAATAAATGTCTAATTCTAACATTTGTATGGCAATTTATAACTTGCTGAGTACTTTTCTCACTCATCTCATTTGGTCTTCACAGCAATATCCAAAAAAAAAGGTGAATGTTTCTTGTTTTACACATGAGGAAAATGAACCTCATAGTGCCCAGAATCCCACATCTAAGGGGTAGAACAGAGACTAGAATTTGGTTAATTCTAGGATTTTTGAAAATGCTCAGTTATCTAAAAAGTTGACTTGGGTGCAACACAGTATTTCCCAGTAATAGTGGATAAATGAGGTGATACTAGATTGTCGTATACTGCTTGCATTTTGTTCAATGTCTCTTAGCACTTTCTGTCCAACGAGCTGTGAACTTTTTAGAGAAGGAATCATCTCTTTCTATATATTTTGTAACACCTAGTTTCAGGCTGGACAATAGGGATCAAGTCACAGTCAGCTGGGAGCTGTGTGTGCTGCTGAGAGTGTCTTGCCCACTTCTGCGTCCTCAGCTCAGTGCCTGACATGTAACCTACTCTCAAATAACTACTGTTGAATGAATTAAACCTCCAAGGGTCAGCCAGTGCTTATCTTGCCATTCCTTTTTTACATTAGAATAATTTCTGTGTTAAACATCTGCTTTATTTCAGTTTGGACATCACATTTCGCAGTCAGAAGGACAGTGAACTAAGGGAAGAAGTGAGAAACACAAATACTATTGACCGAGGTGTCAGCAACAAAAGCTGTGTGTACACTTAGAAGGAAAGATTGCAAACATACGCCAGTATGTCCTTCTCTACATTTCAAAGGATCTTCTCTTCTGTTAAATGAAGTCTGTGTACTGGGATATATACTGGGATATATTAATGCAGAGGTCTGAAGAGTCTTGACTCTTAAGAATACCTGTCCTGGTTTTGGAAGACCTGGTAATTAACTGGCTACTGATGATAATTATGTGGATGGACTTTTTTCATGTATGTTAATATTATTGAAAGCCAAATACAACTTTGAATAATTTTCCTAAGCAATTATGACTTACTAATGTAAGCGCCTTTGAATCTTTTACAAGTTGGTAGTGATCTGGTTTACTTGATCTCTAGCAGAGGATAAAATTATAATTTTTTCATTAAGATAGAAATAGTTTGAATTTTGTTGGTTGAGCCTTTTAAAACTCCTTCCTGAAATAATTAAAAAGTTATTCTTAGAAACTCGTTTTGACTGTTAGATGCTAAAAGTAGAAGTATTTAAAGAAGCTTCTTGACAAGTTTTGCCTACACTTGCTATGTGGGTATCCATGCCTGTTATTTTTGTCTCTTTTTTTTCCTTAGTACATTTATGTGCTGTTCTTTTGTAAATAGAGTGTAAAATAAACATGGCTTTTGCATTCGATTTTGTGTTTTTTAAAAAAAATTAATTTAGTTTAATTTATTTTTTATTATAACATAGTTGATCGTACATATCTGTGGGGTACAGAGTTGAATATCATTACCTGTGTGCAATATGTGATGCTCAAATCAGGATAATTAGTTTATTCAACATTATACAATATAATTGTTTTTTGTGTCCCTTTACCAATTTTGGTTGTGTTTTGTAGCAAATCAAATTCATGTTTTCTCACTACTTTATAAAATCTGACTTTTTTTTTGAGAGGGAGTTCTGTAGCTAGAGTTTCTTGGATAATACAAATGAAACACACATAAATTTGCAATAGGTATTTTGTCCATCTTTGCCCACATACTAATGTGGTGTGGAAATTTACATGTATCTCTAGACACCTTAGCCTGAGCAACAGCCAGGGAGCTTAGATAATCATTTCAATGCACTGCACACCCACCTGTTTTGCCAGGCACTCCACTTTCAGAAAAGCCCAGGTTGCTCTCAGTTTTCTTGTTGATGTGGCAGAAGGTTGGTTGCCTGGCCCCACCTCCAGTTCCAACCTCTTTCTCCCTGGCCATTTTCCAGTTAGGAGTGGCCATATGGCAGTCATCTGAGCTGTGGAACCAACACCAGCAAGAGCTATCTCCAGACTTCTTCTTTTTTTTTTTTTTTTTTTTAAAAGATGACCGGTAAGGGGATCTTAACCCTTGACTTGGTGTTGTCAGCACCACGCTCAGCCAGTGAGCGAACTGGCCATCCCCATATGGGATCCGAACCCGGGGCCTTGGTGTTATCAGCACCGCACTCTCCCGAGTGAGCCATGGGCCGGCCCTCCAGACTTCTTTTTACATGAGAGAAAGATACAGGAAAAAAATATGCCTTGTGGGTTTTCTGTTACTTGCAGCCAAAAGCATTTGGAATGATATGGCAAATATAGTAGTGTAGTTTTGATGCCTGTCTGTTGTTTCTTCTGTGGTTGTTTCTAATAGTTCTTATCCTGCTATCAGTAGTTTATTTGTTCTTGCTGTTGTACCTGCCCCTCCTCTATATTTCCCTACCCTGCCTTTTCTCATTATTCTAAAAGTTCATTTCCCCTGAAATAACTGCTTTTTATCCTCCAAGGTAGGCTTGCATTTTCAGTTTTCTAATTTCCTTGCTCAAAATATATATAAACAACCCCTCCCCAACAACCATCAGAAACTTTTGGATGGTACCATCTTCTGCCAAGTGAAGTGTATTCTTGACAAACTTCAAGTTGACTTTTTTGGAGGGCTTTTCTGTTCTACTTCAGAATGAATCTCCTGCCTTCCCAAAGCACATTTCAATAACAGGGATGCATTGGGATTGAGTGGACCTTGGGCTGCGCTCTGTTTAGAGGCATGACTCCTGGTGTCCTGGGCGATGTGGCCATGTGCCCTAAAATCCCCCTTCAGGTAACTTTCTGAGTGAGTGGCATAAGCGTAGGCTCCTGGTGACTTGTGTTTACTGTAGAGTTCCTGAGGGATGGGGATTCGGTTTAGACCTTCATTGTGAACCTATACATAAATTACCTAATACCTAAATTTTGATCAGAAAATTTATATTTGACTACTTTCTAAACTTCTTTATACTGTGAATGCTAAAACTATTTCTCTCACAAGCTATATAAATGCTTACTTTCCTGACTCTAAAACATTAACTCTCTCTCTTGTCCTCAAAGAGTCCCTTCTTCTTCCCCAGATGCGTTAAACTAGTTTGCGTTCTCCCTCCCAACTGGCTGTTAGTTAATCTCTACAAACTTAGGTGTGTGAGCAAGGACATTTGACAAAGCATTCTAATACTATTTTATTTTTGGAAAGTGAAAAAAATGGATTTTATAGACTGAATAATGTTAATGATGTTTAAAATCTCAACTAGGTGAGATATGCACATGGTAGCAGTGGTCTTCAAGGCAGGGAGGAAGACACAACTTCCTAGGACTATATATCAGGATCTGGAGGGGACCCCAGATTGAAAATGGTGCATTTGGGACTATTATGGGGAGGGGAATATCAAAAGGCCTTTTACAATGAGAATATATTTGTGCTTTAATTATGGAATTAAAAATTTCTGTCTTAGTCTATTCTGGCTGCAATAATAAAATACTATAGATCGGGTGGCTTATAAACAACAGAAATTTATTTTTCACAGTTTTGGAGGCTGGAAGTCCAGGATCGAGTCTCTGGCAGATTCAGTGTTTGGTGAGGGCTTTGTTCCTGGTTCATAGATGATACCTTCTTGCTGTGTCCTCACATAGTAGAAGGAGCTAGCTAGCTTTCTGGGTCTCTATTATTAGGGCACTAATCCCAGACACGAGGTCTCCACCATTGTATTAGTCCATTTCTGTTGCTTATAACAAAATACATAGAATTGGATAATTTGTAAGAAAACAAAATTTATTGCTTACAATTTCAGAGGCTGGAAAGTCCACAGTGCTGGGAATACATTTGGGTAGGGTCTTGGTGGGGGCGACAGTGACCCATGGGTTTCATATGGCAGAAAATGGTGGAGCAGAGAGAGATTAACCTCTCGTGTGCTCTTCTTTTAAAGCCCTCAGAACCACACCCCTGACCATTTATAATTCATTCACTATGGCATGGTCCTACAATCTAATCACCTCTTCAAAGCCTTTCAATTACCATAATAGGATTTCTCGCCCTCAACAGTTACAGTGGGAATTAAGTTGGGGGGAACATTCAACCCAAGGCAACCATCATGATATAATCACCTCCAAAGGCCCCACTTCCTAGTACTGTCACTTTGGGGAGGTTGGAGGGTAGGATGTCCACATGAATTTTGTAGAGACATGAGCATTCAGTCCACTGGGTTTGGGGAGAAATGGCCATTTACATGGAAGATAATTTAGATGGAAGCATGGGGAAAGAGCATTTAAAATAGGTTTTGCTGGATATGAAGCATACACTCTTCAGATTATGCCGGGGACCAGCCCCAGCACAGAGATTGTAAAGGTCCCCACTGGTAAGGGATCCCCCCAAAGGGAGGAAGGGCAGCGTCGGCGATGGAGCGGACAGCAAACATACAGACTCAAAGGATCTGTTGAATGCTGGGACAACAAACACACAGACTCAAGGGATCTGCTGAATGCTGACAATTTATTGAAGCAAGCATCAGACTTTTATACTTTTCTTTCTTATTTGCTACATAATCATAAAATAATCAATGAACAATATCATAATATCTCTTTGTAAGTGACATATGTTCTAAGAAAAATAGCATTACAGTTTATTCCCAGAAAAGACAATTACAATGTCCTTTCCTTTGAGCAAGAACGTTACAACCCACTGGTCCCATATAATCATCACTTTTCATCACTTGCAATTATTACCGAAACTACATCCATGGTACAATAGACTTTCTATGACGTTATTAAAACTTAATTCACACCTACATCTAACTATTCTTTATTCCTAAATAAACACTCTAAAAATTAACTTGCTTAACTAAACTTCTACTTCTATTGTAAAACAAAAGATTGTACATTAACTCCTTCCAAGCAGCCAGGCCAGACTCTCAGGCACCAGACAAGACGAATGCCTACATAGGTTCGTTGTCCCCTTCTGGGCCCCACTGCCATAAGCCATCTCCTGAAAATCCATAATCATAAGTATCATTAGTATGATTAAATATTTTAGTATAATTTTGAATCCTACTTCCAAGTCTCCCAGAGCGATAGTTATGAGGCAGCAAAGAATAAAATAACAAGCACACAGAACTCCAGAATATCAGGGTGGAACACCGGCATCTTCTCCCACGATGAGGCCTTGCCATCATCCCTTCACGATGAGGCCCTGTAAACACCATGTTTCATTAAAAGATCTTTATCAGACTTTAATCTTTTGGGTGGGAGGCGCCCCGATTAGAAAGGTTAAATATGCAATCGGATTTATTTATTTTAAATTGAGCCCTGCCCTCACCCCACCCCCAAGGGGAGTAAAGAATGAGATTTTTGTATCAGAAAAGGGCTATTGCAGGTTGGTTTCTCTGGGAAGATGCAGGAAGTCTCTATGGGTATGTTCTCAGGATCACACCCGTGCAAGGGAAGGGAGCAGGACTGGTCGAGGGAGCAGGACTGGTCGAGGGAGCAGCTGGGCTGTGACGCCTTCTCAACAAGGGCCTCCGCAGATGCCACTGGTGGCGCCAATGGCATTCGGAGTTGTCTCCCCTTGCTCTGAGGGTGCTGGGTCTTGACGCTTTCACATTGACCAAACACTGGGGGAAGGGGTATAACCTTGAGCAGGGCAGCCTTGAGCCAAGGGCAATTTCCAGAGAGCATTGTTAGGTCTGAGGATGAATCATGGTGATGCACCACAGTCCATTGGAGTGGTCTTGGCTTCCCACGGAGTGGCAGAGCCCACCGCATTACACGTGATAGCTTGCCTCAAGGCACAAGGCCTTCCACTGCAGTTAGCCTGAGGAGCACTAATTGCCTAGGATTCCCAGTCCTCGTTGTCTTGTCATCCTTCTATTGCAGGCCAGTTCTTGTACTTATCTGCTTGAAAATGTTTGCGGTTTTGTAACACTGGGGGTGGGGTGGGTTTGGAAAGCCTTTTTGTCTCTAAAGATCTGTTCCCTTTTGACTCCCCAGGTTTCTGTGCATATGGGCTTGCTTGTGGGCCACACCACAGCAATCCCTGTAGCAGCATGGGGAAAACAAGGGCATGGGTAACCTATAGCTGGTTGGTCACAGCTGTGTCCTTTTCATGGAAATCACTTGTGCTTACAAGGATTCAGTGCATTAAGCAGTTATAACAGTGTGGAAATGTATCAGGAGAACTGAGTTATCACTTCTCTGGGCTTCAAGCTCCCCCACTGTAGAAAGAGGGGGCCGAATGGAATGTGCTCTAAGGTCCAATGCACAACATTAACCATCTATGATTTACCTGCTGTAGATAAAAAGACATAATCATAGCTCAACTTGGTTGCCATTTCAGTTTCTGTACTCCATATCACACATTCTTACTCTTCTGAGATGTGGTCTCAGGCTGGACACAGAGGGGAAGTTGTAGAGGGTTAGAAATCTTGCTTCTCAGTTGACTTTTAGAATAGGGTTTTTAGGTAATGCATGTATGGGGCAAAAGCCCTCGGTAAGCCCACAGATAGCGTGGCAACAGCCCATGTAATCAACTCTAATCACTGCTTAGGTATGGGATTGTATACTTTAATGATTTTAGAGCTAACAAGTGGTTGACTTACTGATCCTGTTAAGAGATTTTAAAGAATTGCTATAGGGAAAAATGTGAAAAAATGTTTGCTAAGGACAAGCTGTCTGTTGGTGGAAACTTTAGAGACACATACTTAGATTTAATCATAAGAATGTAACTTTTGCTTAAATCATTTAAGGAGAGGTTATATTTTAGATTACATAATGATCACAGTTTGATCAACTTAGCTTTTCACGAATTGTACTTGGGAATGTCACGTTAATTTTACTGATGTTACTAGTTTCCATTGTTTAAGCTATACTTAGCCTTAGATAGCTTTTGTCACACTGCCCATGTCTTTGTGTCCTTTTGAAATGATTGAATCAATTGATTTTTCTTGTAAAATTTCCTTGTCTTTATGATAAAAAACAGAAGCTAACTTTGAATTGGGGCAGTACCCAGTTTTCTCCTTCTAACAGAGTAGTTGCTGAGGTGCAGTCCCTTCAGGCTTCTCATTGCATTCATGTTGCTTTGAGTAATCTTTTTTTGTGTCTCCATTACACAGAGAAAAGTGTAACAGGAAGTGGTGTGTGGGTTCCTGAGAACTTCTGTTATTCCTTGGGAGTGGGCCACCATTTACATTTTAGGTAATAGAAATGACTCTCATTTAAAAAAAACTATTTAAAATTTTGTAATTGACACATAATAATTGTACATACTTATGGGGTACAGGGTTATATTTCAATACATGTGTACAATGTGTGATGATCAAATCAGGGTAATTAACATGTCCATCATTACAAACATTTATCCTTTGTGATGAGGATAGCCCTTGTTTTGAATGATGCTTATCATGTGCCAGCTGCTGTTCTGAGTGCTTTCCACATGTTGACTCATGTAGTCTGCATATCGACACTATGGAGTGTCAGCTCTTTTTCTCCTGCTTTTACAGATGCGGAGCCAGGCACACAGTGCCTATCTCTATTCCAGGAGTTGTCCCAGGTTCTCACAGCTGCTGAAGTGGCAGAGCTGGGATTCGAACCCAGGCAGATGAGTTTTCCAACCCATGTTTTTAACCCCTAACCGATGCTTCCTATCTTATACATTTATTTATCTATTTATTTAACTTTGTTTTTTTCCAGAAAGTACTTAAGGCAGCTCACAAGGATATGGAAAGCACAGCAAATTAATGTAACAAGAAACTGAAAGAGGAAACATTTCAGGCTGCAGTTTTCAATATACACCACCAGAGGGAAGTATAACACTGAGAGCTCCCAGGCTGATGGTCACTGCTAACCTGTTATTGCGTTAGAATATCAAATTTTTAGAAATTATGGATAAAGCAAGGTTAGATTTAGTATTAAATGCAAAGCCAGATTATTTTAAGTGGCATAGCCATATCCTTGATAGATCTGAAATTACTCATGTCAATAGGCTAATTCAACTTTTTTTTTTCAATTTTATTTTATCATTACACAATATAAACATTTCTTTTTGTGACCCTTTAACAATTTCTTCCTAACCCCCTGTCATCCTCCACCTTTCTCGCCTCTGGTGTCCTCAGTTCCTTTCTTTCCTTTTGAGAGTTCAAGGTAATTCAACTCTTTTCCAGCAAATAAATATCCTATAAAATTCAGTGATGAAAGCAAGGGATCGTGTTGCTTTGTTGTAAAACTTCAAGATTGTGGTGGGATTCTCACAGATTCTTCAGTTTGAGTACAGCTATTATTTCACTACTAGGGAAAGCACAGGTGTATTTTGAATAACATGGTTACAGTTTTTGCTTTTATCCCAGTAAAGATTGGTAATTAAAGTGGTGGAATTTTTATTAGTTGTATCATAACTTATACAAGCAAATAAGCATTTCCAAAGACATTGAAATTGTTTAAAAGATTGTCCTCCTTCATTTTTTCCCCACGTGTGTTAGCCCAGCATCTTCCCACAGCTGAGATGAGCCTGGTCGAAAGCAAATCCTCATGGGGTATGGAATTCTGGTGTGTGGCACAGGAGCAGGGCGCTAGGGATTATCCTCTCAGTGGTGCAGCCCTGTCTGTCCCATGAGGTTTCAGCCTCTGGTGTCTGCTTGATTACCCTCAAGGACCCCTCACTGTCCAGGTTTTCAGCCTCGTGCTAAACAGCTGGTCTCCGGAGCCTGTGCTGTGCCCGCTATGCCATCCCTTCTTCCCTGGAAACCAGATCATGCTTTCTGCCTTCCGTGATGCTGCTGTCTATGGTGAATGGTGATGATAATTAATCATAATAGCTAAATTCACTGAACACTTAATTTGTGCCACACTGTGCTAGGCACTTTGTAAGCATTAATTTGTTAAATTCTCCTAATAACCTTATGAGATAGGTGACATCATACTCCCTATTTTCTCAGGAGGAAACCGAGGAACAGAGAGGTAAATACTTTACCCAAGGACATACCACTAGTAAGCTGTTGAGATAGGATTCAGACCTGAGCAGTCTGGCTCCCGAGGCTGAGCTCTTCACTGATAAGCCATCCCCTCCCAATGGATACTGCTGCCACCTCATCTGACTTCAAAAGTGTTTTTCTATGTTCCAAAAGCAGCATGCAACTTCTGGTCCCCAGAACGCCATGGTGACATACTCTGTGCCTTCCTACTCATCCTTCAGGACACTGTGTAAAGAGCATTTTTCTCAGAAGCTTTCCTTACCTCCCCCACCCACTTAGCAGCTGACATGACCATTTCCATTTTGTTTCACCCAGAACCGTGTACTTGTCTCTGCTACTGGATTTATTGCAGTTATAATTCTGGTCTCTCCCCAACTCCACTGGGCTCTTTTGAGCAACTTTGGGGTAGCAACTGGGTCTTATTCATCTCATTTCCCCCCACATCCAACAACATAGCCAACAATTAGCACTGCAGTGTGTTCAGAATGGTGCTAAGTATGTAGATTATCTCACTGATTCACAACTATTCAAGAGAGATCCCCATTTCACAGATGAAGAAAAGGGAGTTTATAGAACACAAGTAGCTTGTGGTAAGGTCAGTTGCTAGTTAATGGAGAGCTGGGATTGAACCTAGGATTGTCTGACTTCAGAGCCTGTGCACATAACTTTTTGACTATGCATTCTCTGTTGACACAAAATGGAAAATAAACTTGATGTGATCTTATTTAGTTAAAACTACATCTATTATTTGGTAACAGACTTTATACAAGAGCATTAAAAACAATGCAAACTAATTGCCTAAATTCACACAGCTACTTTATTTACATATTTACTGAAATATGTTGATTGTATATATTTGTGGGGTATAGAGTTGTATTTCAATACATATATACAATGTGTGAAGGTCAAATCAGGGTAATTAGCATATTTATCATTACAAAACTTAATCATTTATTTGTGATGAGGACATTTGATTTCCTCTCTTCTAGCCATTTGATAACATGCATTAAATTACTGCTAATTATAGATACCCAGCTCGACTGTACCACCAGTAGAACCTGTTTTTCCTATCTAGCTATTTTCTGTCCATTAACCAACCTCTTAACTATCCTCCGACCTCCTTCCCCTTTTTCACCTCCAGTAACCACAGTTCTAGAGCTGGGATTTAAACAAAACTGCCTGAGGCCAGGACCATTGCTGTCAGTATTTATGGCCCCTATTTGAGGTGAAAGACCTTTGGAAGGTCTGACCTCCTTGGCTAGATGGGTCAGCCTGGAACCAATGACTGCCTGAACCATCCACTGTATGGGACGGCCCTTCAGCTCTTGCCAGGATTGCTGGTCAGCCCTTGAGGCCTGGTTGTCACCCCTGGGCACACTGTGCATCCCGGTGATGCCAGCCCACATTGTTTCCCCTTCTGTGAGTTCTTTGTCCCAGCACATGTAATTGATAAGCCTGCTCAAGAATTGTCCCCGAATCTCTGGAAAACTACTTCGATATGAATAATTACTTCTCCTTTGAGGATGAATTTGATTTTGGAAATAGCCAAGTAAGTACCAAATCTGGTGAATAAGTGGATGATCAAGCTGGATGATGTCATGATTGGTCACAAGTGGGGTGTGACTTTCAGGTAATTCAAGTGGTTTTCTTGCAAGGGGTGTAATCTGGCTCTGAAGGCATTTCCTGAAGACTGCTTCCAAAAATATTTTGAGCAATAGCTACATTGGCTGCATTACCCAGGAATGATACTCATTTAAAATATAGAACTTCTGGTAAGAGTGTCAGTAAATCAGTTATAGGACTTTAAAATCATCAGTGTATTTTGTGGTATATTTTGTGTATATTGCCTGCAGAGGTATTTGAATCCAAGATTTTAAAGTTAGCTTTAACAGATGATAGAGTAAAATTTGGGATGAAGATAAAAATATTCTTGACTATTTAGGTCAAAGGCAGACTAGTTTTGACAAAAGCTATGAAATATTGCATTATAAATACATGTTTTCCTATATTCTCTAAGACGTACGTGGGACTTTTATACCCATCTGTTATTTTCTACTCAAACTGAATATTATGACCAAATATAGTTACTAGAAAAGCAGATGGAAGGTAAAATACCACAGATGTTAACTTCTCTTCCTTTAATGGCGTATGCCTACTGCCAGGACTCCTTAGCCTTGTAAATTGTTGACACGTGATAATCACTTTGAAATGAATGAAAACATTTGGTTGAGTTCTACCTTCATTTAGCCTACTGTATTGTGTTTTGAGCATTAGTTTCATAGTTTTTAGTGCAAGCTTCCTTTTGCAAGAATTCCAACTTTTGCCTCTTTTAACCTGATTTCAGATCTAGAGTTTTAGGAAAAAGGAGATATTAAAATGATCTCCTGTGCATTCTGTTAGAGTTGTTCATTTCCTTTTCCTCTGTCCAGAAGTCACAGGGAGAAATTGGGGTGAGTAGAAAGGGCACGCACTGGGCATGGGAGACTGGAGAGCTTGTCCCTGCAATGACCCTAATTTACTGTGTCAAATTAGCCAAGCCTTTGAGTGTCTTTTGGCCTCAATTTCCTTCTCTATAAAATGAAGACTTTAGAAAAAACCCTATGACTAAATACTTATAAATACTTACCTATTCTCCCTTATTATAGCCATACAAATGACTAAGTATGTTGAACCTATTTTATTGAGTGGACAAACCAAGGTGACACTTTTATTCTTTTACTTATTTCATTTCGGGGCCTGAGATAGTTTTTCTTGCCCAATTAATTCATGGAACATCAATGATCCCCCACGGACAATGAAACATTTCTATTTTCTAGTTACGTCTGTAAGATCACAATTATACTGGTTTGTTCTTCTTGATGAAAAATGAGGAGGGAAGGTGGATTTCTGTACTTTGGCTTTTATGAGTTCATTCGTAAATACCACCGCTGTACACATACTTACAAGTGTGTGTGCAGACGTAAGCTGTGTGTAGAAAGGGAATTGTGATTTATTCACAGGTGTGTCTCTGGCATCTAAACAGAGCCTGATTCCAAAATGCCTACCATGTTCCAGGTACTATGCTAGGTCCTAGAGATGTAATAAAACACCTTTAAAGCTCACCCCAACTACAGCTCTTAGCCTAGCTTAGCTTATGATTATCAAACACATAGCTAAAACTTTTCTTATTTGTGATGCATCCAGTCGGTACAGGGCCCAGGCTGTCTATTTCCTCTCCCAGGCACAGAGCTGGTACACACTCTGAAGATGAAACACCATCTTTGCTTTGACTGCAAGCATTTTTCAGAAGTCTGCTCTCTGTAAAGATTTGTGGCCTGCTTTTTGAAAATGCTTAACAGTAAGATGCATGTAGTTCTTTTCTCTTTGACCTTCAGGAGTACAAGGATGCTGAATTTAAATAAAAATATTAAGATGTTTTCTAGATATTTTAAAGGGAAATTTATATATGAATAATATAGTCATGATATTTCCAACTAAAAGGGAACAAACTCAATACACACCTGGAATGAGATAAAGGTTCCTAAGCAAATGCCCCCTCTCAAAAGAAAGAAAGAAATAATAATATGTATGCAAATTTAGGTTACAATTACAGAAGTAATATCTGCTCGTAAGAGGAGTTCACCGAAGAGTTTAGAGGATGCTTGGGACACAGTATATCCATCTGGGGACATGCAGAGAAGTTCGCATCCAGAGGGAGTCACGATGCTGAGTTTTATAAGGAAGAGTTTCACAATTTGATATATTTGGAGGAGGAGATTGATGGGGAACATGGTAGTTCTCTTCCTGTGGAGAGGGATCAGCCTTCTGTGCTGCTCCAGATGGGAGCACTAGGCTCATGGATGGAAGTTAAAGGAAAGCAATTGCTGTTCAGAGTCAGGAAGAGCCTTCTAATATGGAGAGTTGTTCAGCCGTGGAAGTGGGTACATTGTGAGGCTGGAGCTCCCTATTGGGAGCTCCCTTAGAGGTCCTTGTCAGCCCAAAACTATATATGTGCTTGGAAGAGAGGATGGGCAGAGTGATCGGGAGTGTCTGTGGACCAGGACCTGAGGGCCTTTAGCGCAACCTCATGGTTTTGACATTAAGGTGAGTTTCACTTAGAATATTTACTTACAATTGATTAACACAGATTTATTTATAGTAATGATAGTAATGATAATGTGCAGAAGTTTAACATTTAATATCATGAATGTGCTTATACTTAATACAATGAAAAAGAAAGGTAAACTTAGGATAGTTTTACCTAGAAAAATCAAAGGATAAGGGAAAATATTCTGATTAAGCAGCGTGGAATTCTCAAGGAGCTATCACTGAGTTTTTCATTCAACTTAATCTCCATTGCTGCATTTTGAAAAGTGACTTCAAGAAAGTGACATTACCTTCCTTTTTAGACAATCTCACTTTCAAAGGTCTTTTACTTTTTTTTTTTTTTTTTTTTACTTTTTAAGAAGCTTTCAAGTAAAAGAGTCAAATTAGCTCACTTTCCTTTAAGCTAGATTCTGTTTATAAGTGCATACGGGAATAAAATAAAAACGATAGGACAATGTACAATTAGTTTTAAGTTCATTAACAATACTTGAATTACTAACGCTATAAAATTATGTGATATTCCAAAATCGTGTATTTTAGCCATCTATATTACTTGGAGAGATTTTCCTGTATTTTCTGAAACAGTATAAACTTCATTGACCTTGGATAAAATCATGTTATAGAATGCTTTAAAGTTACAAGGGCCTTTATGTATTAATTATCTCATTTAATGCTTAAAATAAGCTCAAAAGGTAGATATTGTCATCATTCCCATCGTATTGATGGGGATTCTGAGGCTTAGGGGCTTATGTAATGTGGGAAGTCATGGTGCCTTTAAGCAGCTGGCTTGGGGCTCGGTCGCTGGCTGTAAATCCCTGTTCTGCAGGCTGGAGTAGGAAGGCTGAGCAAACATTGGCAAGAACAGTAGGGGTAAAAGGACTAAAAATATGTATTACAAAATGTTGCCAGCTCTTCTTTACCCTCCTCCTTAGATAGCAAATGTGACCATCCAATGTGCTGTTCGAGGAAACCAGCCTTCTGACTGTCCAGTTATACCCTCTATGGAACTGATATAATCGGGAAAGACCTGGTGTTTCCCGGGTCTTGAACCTTATTTCTCTATCAGCATCGGTCATCTATTTGAGATGTATTTGTAGGGTAAGATGTTTTCAAAAAATGGGAGAAAGTATCCATTATTTCTGCTTCTAGATGCTCCTTCCTCCTCCCGTTCCCTGACCGCCACTTCTCTCTCGTGAGGCTCTTGCTCACTTATCACTGTCACCTGATCCTGGGAGCGAGGGACTGGGACGTGATGGCAGGAGGAAGCTAAGAACCCTAAGGACCTGAGAAGAATGGAGATTTTGTTACTAATCCTTCCTAGTACTGTCTTCTGCAAGATTTCCAGCTGCCTTCCAGAGCTGGAATGAGCTGCTCCTCATTGCCTCTTTACATACACATCTAAACATTGAGTTTTTAAAGGTATAGAGGTAACAAAATCACATTACCCAAGAACAAGAAATAAACACTATTGGGAACTTCTTGCTAATATGACTATCTCGCAATTTACCATAGCTTTATTTCAACTTTTCTTTTCTTTTTTTTTTTTTGTCTTTTTTCCGTGTCCGGCAACGGATCGCAACCCTCAGTGTTGCCCCCGTACTGGACCGGGGACCGGCAACGGGATCGCAGCCCTCGGTGCTGCTCCCACACCTCGCTCAGCCAGTGAGCGGGAACCGGTCTGTATGTGGGATCTGAACCCTCGGGCAGGAGCGCCGCTGTGCTTCCCAAGCAGTGCACTATCCAGTGCGCCACCGGGCCGGCCCCTTCTTTTCTTTTTTAAAAAATATAGTGGGATACTCTAGGGTTAGCTGCATCCTGTCTTTCTATCAGTGTTTGCGAAGAGAATCCATTCGCTTTAAAGTGTCATCAGAGAGTGAAGTGGAAATTACTGACACTTTCCCCAGGATTTGGAGAAGCACTAACTAAGGGCTCAGCTTCTGCCCCAAAGGGCTTCCTGAAGCATCTTCTCAACAAAAGTAGGCTCCCATCCCTACCTTTAGGAGAAATATGCATTCTAGCTGTTAAGAGAAGAGCGTTTTCTTTGTATTGTGGTTGTAATCACACTTGCACATACAGTTTGGTATTTTATTCTTTCCTTGACTATAATCTAAACATATTTTTTTAGAACATCTGAAAAGGATGATTTATCTTGCAGAACATTATGAAATCTGGATAGATTAGATGTGAAATAGTGGCATATATAATTGTGTGAAAAATCACATACCATCATATACAGTGGTAGAAGGCACCAAAGTGTTTAAGAATAATTTTTAGAGAGTAAGGAAACTTAAATCTGTGAAAATTCTGTTCAGTGACGTTTTAGGGAATTTCAGTAGGAATTTGAGAAAAACAGTTAGTTATTCAATTATAGTTTTAGAACCTCCTGGATAATTCTGAACATGATAGTGTGAGAATTATCATCAAAGACATTAGAGCCCCAAAGAAGTCACAGGTTTTTTTTTTTACCCTAATGCTAAACTTTTTTGAACCATTATTCAATTAATCTAAAATACTTTAAAAAATGACTCACTATTCACTTTGTATGAATATTCTGCTAATATTTAATAGAAGTGTCAAGAAAATTTTTTTTTTCCTGATCTAAAGCTTAAGCTTTCCTTTTCTTAATTTCACCCATAACATTTTCCCTTGTTGCTGCCCAGCTTCCATATCCCCACTTTTACTTTTATTTTTGTTGTCATTTTTTAATTTTAACTTATCAATGTACAATGTAGTTGATTTTCATGTCCCTTTACCAATTCCTCCTTTTCCTCCCTTCCTCCTCCTCCTCCCCACTACATATCTGTTCACTTGTCTTAACAAATTCAAGGAATGGTTGTGATTATTGTGTCTTCTGTCCCCCACCCCCATTCGTTTGTACACATCCCAACTTTTAATAGTTACATGGTATTTCACTGAAGATATATCTTCTTTTTTTTTTTCCTTTTTTCGTGACCGGCAACGGATCGCAACCCTCAGTGTCGTGCCCGTATTAAATATTAAGTAGCTGCAAAAAAATAGGTAATATGTATAAAATATAGCAGCAATACAGCAAA